>NC_041384.1:755483355-755488282 GCF_002162155.2 Triticum dicoccoides
AGCGGGCCGGCCACTGGCGCGACTCCGACGTCTTCGGCGTGGCGAGGAGGAGGAGGAGAAGATCGCGCTGGGGATGGCAGCTCTGACGGCGTGCGTTCGACTTCTGCAGCGCGATGGTGGGAGCTTTGCGGGCATCTAAGGAGCTGACTGGGGTTGTGGGCCCATGGGCCTGGCATGCTCCTGTTGTTGCGTCTGGCCGGTTACCGTCGTTGACGGTGGAGGTTGGGACCTCCCACGTGTCGACGGTGTTGATGTCCCTAGTCCCGGCTCCTCTTCTTCGTTGTGCAAGCCCCCTTCAAGGTGCCGTGGTGAGGCGGCGTGGGAAGCTTCAAGACCGTGTTGGCGCAGGGTGGCGGTCTGTTTGGTGGCGTGCTCTGGAGCGCCCAGGTGAAGGTTGGGATCGGGAGAAATCCCTGTCGGCCTAGCCGACACCGATGAAACTAGCGCTTGAATCACTAGGAGATGCGCGGAACATGCTACTATAGTACTTACTTTCGGGTGTCTAAATTTCAGCTCCTTCGGCAGTCCCGGAACTTTTCTGGTGAATTTTCTCCAAACCCTGCCGGACAAAGAAAACAATTACTTGATATCAGGAAATGAACAAAGTTGCTGATATGGTGGATAATGATCGATTTAACTTACTTCTTGGGGATTTCAGTCATGTCCGCATACTCCTAGGGATCTTTTCGTTTAGAGTCCAAGACGGTTACTACTCCCTGCTCAAGCCTAATCTCTAGGAGAATATAGTGGAAACTGCACACGCATGCATAACTCATCAATTACATTACTATAACCTGGACTAATATATAAGGGAAACCGAATATGCACAATACAGTAACACTCACTTGAAGTTGTAAGGAAAGAGTATTATATCTTTGTTTTCATTTTTTTTAATGATCGTAGCAAGTTGGCCTCGGTATCTCCGGGACGATGTTCAACCTCAGTTGCATCTATGAGATATGTGTTAACGAACCCAATATCACCGATTTGTCTTTTCTTCAATTCGGCGATCTTCATTCTGCATAATATAGTGAGGATAATTATAAATACATGCAATGAAAGAGATGAGCTATATAGAGAGACTTAATGACAGAAGTAGTAGTACTTACAGACAGTAGCAGGTGATCGTTGTTTTATTGAGGGCCAATTGATTGAAAAACTGATAGAACTCCTCAAATGGAATAGGCAACAGTTCAATTCCAACGAGGTCATGCTCCGGTTTAACTCTCGCATACAAAGTACTCCTCCCCCCAGACTCTCTGCAGATTTTCAAGTACCAATCATGTAATCTTCGCATCATCGTTGTTAAAGATTTTTCATCTTTGACGAGAGGCTTCCCGTACTCGTATCTGTGTATCTGCACCTCCATGGGATCATAATGTACATCGTCGGGCAGGTAATCATCAACATTGTCATAACCGGGCACCATCCTCGGATCGACGATGTCGCTAGGCACCTTGAGGGGGGGCATGATTGCTTCACTTGGTCGCCAAGTTGGGCAATTTGTTTCCTAGCTGCTCGTCGTTCTTTCAGCCTTTGATCACTGACTGTACTTCCCGACCGCTCCGCTTAGGCCCATGTCTTTGCAATAATGCGCTCATAGTTGCCTTTTGGCGGAGACTTGGGTGGTTTTGCCAGGGCAGCCAGAGTGCGCTTCACTTTCACCGTATCTACCTTCTCCTCCGAAGGTGGATGTCTCTTTGCTTTCAACCCTTGAAACCAGTCATCCACTTCAGTTCGCGCGATCTTCGCGTTCTCCTCCGGGGTCCTCTCGTATGGTAACTTCTCTAGAGTCTTTAGAGAAGGACCGAATCTGTATGTCCTCCCGCCTCTGGTTGTACTGCTAGACGCCGACCGAGCAGACGGAGTGTTGTCTTCTTTACTTGCTTACGAGGTGGAGGAGAAGGACTACGACGCGCCGGAGCAGCTGGAGCGGCGGCATGTCTCTTCCGCACTTGCTGACGAGGCGGAGAAGGAGGAGGCTGGCTGCTCGGGCGCGTCGGCGCAGGCGAAGAAGGAGGCGGAGTGCCGCCACGCGCCGGAGAAGGAGCCGGCTGAGGGCCCTGATCATCACTCGCCGGAGGAGGAGGCGGTTCGTGATTTTCTTGGTAGCACGTACTGGAGAGGCAGTAATGTTTTGTCGGATCGCTGGCTCTGTGTTGCTGGAACAGTGCTCCGATCGCCTGTGATGTGAAGTTTCTGAACCTGATAGCCAGCGATTTGGCTGAGCCTCCCTCGAGTTCAAATGGAATGATGTTCGAACAATTGCTGGAGCTGTCAAGATCCATCAGTGGTGTGGTAGTTTTGCTGTTGGTTTGGCGTATAATTAGTAGTTTGTGATTTTGCCTCTGTGGTGTGACAGTGTGGGTCTGTTTGAAGAGAGGTTTGTGAGTAATTGTGAGAAGAGCAAATAAAGGTAAAGAAAAATTAAAAAGGAAAAAAGATAAGAGAGCAACGACCACAGTGGGAGTCGAACCCACGACCTTCTGATCCGAAGTCAGACGCGCTAATCCACTGCGCTATGCGGTCACGATTGTACTATTGTGATGACTAATAACACCAAAATTAGTTGAAACGTGAACGTACCACTATGGATCATAATCGCTCAAATATAGATACAGATGTCAAAATCCAAATTCAAAACGCAGAAAGGAAAGAAAAAGTACATTCTGAGGTCTGGGCAACCGCTTGCAAGCCAGGAGAGTCCAAAGCATACAGATTAACTGACAATTAACTACTAACAAGGTACTACATAGCGTAGCCTTAGGCCGGTGGTAGCTACTCCCTCTGTTCCAAAATACTTGACTTTCATTTGTCAAAAAATGAATGTATCTATATACTTAAACATGTCTAGATACATCTATATTTTGACAAATGGAAGCCATGTATTGTAGGACGGAGGGAGTAAAAAATTTAGGAAACCATGTGAAGCTACTGCGTGCAAATCTTGTGCTGCCAATTGATTGATGGGTCCATGGATGGAGCTGTGCACTTAAACTACACACTGGCACAGCAAAAGACTGTTGTACTCCCACCGTCCATGTTTATTAGGCCCTTCACACTTTGAAATAAAGTTTGATCATACATTGGCGTAATAAATTATGTGTTATTTGTAGGAAATATAGTATCATTCAAAACATCCTATGTTGTTTGTAGAGAAGTAGTACTTTGCAAGGAGCAGTATATTGTTGGGTTTGGACCTACCTAGTACCTACCTCCCTACCTTGGCATGATTTTCATGATCCATGGATCTTATTGTATCAATTAATCATGACACCTCCGCCCAAACCAACCGAAATATCTTAGATACATAAATCTTTGCGAAAAGGAAATAAGTTTGTTCTTCTATATATCTGAGTTAACTTAATCTGTAATAGTTTATTTTAGATGAATATGAGGATTGTCTTTCCTTAGATGATTGTTCCAAAAAAAATATGTTTAAGCTACGGCCATCAGATTCAATGGAACGCCGAAATTCTTCTTCAAATCATCATTATACGTGATGTCAGCTTGTAAGAAGAATCACATCTTTGTTCTGTTGTTGAATGTTGATGTGCATGGCTAATGGTGATTCAAATCAACTTTGGGATTTGGTATATGTTTTGATCGATGGAGAGAATTAAATCCATTAACAGTCGCCACAATGGCGCCTCCTCGCGCTGCCCACCTCTTCATTTTTACTGTGCTGGCGAGAAAAAAAAAGAAAGGGGTAAAAAGGGGCGGACCGAGCGGAGACGCAATTGGGCGAAGACCTAGCACGGGGTCTCTGCACAAGCTCCTTCTCTCTTTGACGCCGCCGCCTCCTCCTTCACATGGGACGACCTACTAAGATCCCGCTCGCTCAGCCCGGCTCCCAGCTCCACTCGCTCGCTTAGCATTTTTTTTCCATCTTAGTTCCCCTGCCATCTACTATCCACGATTGCTAGTTTTATAAGAAAAGTGGCTATATTTTTTGTTTGGTAAAGTTTGTTAAATCAAAAGATGTTCACAGATTTAAAACCATGAATTTTCTAAAATTTTCAGGAATACATTTTTTTCATTAATTTCAAAAATATTCATAAATTTGAAATAATGCTTGCAAGTTTAAATCATGGCCATAAAATTTAATGTGTTAATTTTACTCATTTGAATAGATGGTCGTGAATTACAATGTGAAAAACAAATAAAAGAGAAGTAACGTAAAAAGGAAAAAAAAACAGGAATCCACAACAACTATGGGCTTTATTGGCTTGTGCGTTTGGTAGAGGGAGCCACAACAACAATGGGCTGGAGAGGTGGAGCCACCCCCAATGCTTTGTTTAATTATTTATAATTTTGTCTAAAATATATATATATAATTCATTTGCTCAGCAAAAAATATTTATAATTCAAATTAACTCCTAACTGGTTTTTTTAGCAATGGAACTATGTCTTTTCATGTAGAAGAAAAGAATTGAGCAGTTAACATGGAAAGCTGGCCATGTTTATGCCGTGCCCTCCATCCACTGTTGTAATCTGCTTAATTATATGGATTTGGGCCAATTTTCAAATAGGAAATCAGGTGGGGAGTTCCCCCTCTGATCCAGACAATTCAAGAAAAATAATCTTAACATCTCAACGATAAATACCAGTAGGTGAAGGAATAAAGTATACACTGGTAGAAAAAGGGCCTATAGTCCCGGTTCGTAACGGCCTTTAGTCCCGGTTCCTGAACCGGGACTAGGCCTTTAGTCCCGGTTCCTGAACCGGGACTAAAGTGTCGGTACTAATGCCCCGACCCTTTAGTCCCGGTTCAATCCAGAACCGGGACTGATGGGCCTCCATGTGGGCAGTGCGTAGAGCCCAGGCAGGAGACCCTTTGGTCCCGGTTGGTTGCACCAACCGGGACCAATAGGCATCCACGCGTCAGCATTTTTGTGCCTGGGGTTTTTGTTTTTTTTTTTGAAAG
>NC_041384.1:755488572-755494945 GCF_002162155.2 Triticum dicoccoides
ATTTAGGTGTTTCATATATTGTGTTAGCTAGCTATAATTAATAGAGAGAAGTGTCCTCTCTTACGTCCATGCTTGGTCGACGCTACGTACTATACATACGTATAGAGAGGACTAGACACGCTAGTTAGCTAGTAAGCAAACGAAGGAAACAGAAAATCGTCATGAACATATATGCATACAGAGAGAAGTGATATCGACCACCTCTCCTCCTCCGAGAGATTGGTCGAACAACAAGTTCTCGTATATCTATCCGACACTACCGGCTACATATATACAATAATTAGCTCTTACAAATATAATCATACGGACTCATGGTCCACATAGTATTCTCCGTCTTCAGCGATCACTTGGTCAATAAAGAATGCCGCCAATTCCTCTTGAATTGCCCGCATGCGAGCTGGCGCTAGGAGTTCATCCCGCTTCCGAAACATCTAATTTGAAGAAGGGGGTCAATACATATATATATGAATGAATGAAACTCAATACAAATGATGGTAATAAAATAAAATTGTTAATGTTGTTATTTACGTACTTCATATTGTTCGTCAGAGTACCCGCCCCGCTCACAGGTCGTGTGGCGGATGGACTCGCAGACGTAGTATCCACAGAAATCATTCCCTTATTCCTGCCACAACCACTTTACAAGAAATAGAGGTCAATCAAACTGATAAGCAAGAATGATAAATGGTATTGATGAAACTAGCGCTTGAATCACTAGGAGATGCGCGGAACATGCTACTATAGTACTTACTTTCGGGTGTCTAAATTTCAGCTCCTTCGGCAGTCCCGGAACTTTTCTGGTGAATTTTCTCCAAACCCTGCCGGACAAAGAAAACAATTACTTGATATCAGGAAATGAACAAAGTTGCTAATATGGTGGATAATGATCGATTTAACTTACTTCTTGAGGATTTCAGTCATGTCCGCATACTCCTAGGGATCTTTTCGTTTAGAGTCCAAGACGGTTACTACTCCCTGCTCAAGCCTAATCTCTAGGAGAATATAGTGGAAACTGCACACGCATGCATAACTCATCAATTACATTACTATAACCTGGACTAATATATAAGGGAAACCGAATATGCACAATGCAGTAACACTCACTTAAAGTTGTAAGGAAAGAGTATTATATCTTTGTTTTCATTTTTTTTGAATGATCGTAGCAAGTTGGCCTCGGTATCTCCGGGACGATGTTCAACCTCAGTTGCATCTATGAGATATGTGTTAACGAACCCAATATCACCGATTTGTCTTTTCTTCAATTCGGCGATCTTCATTCTGCATAATATAGTGAGGATAATTATAAATACATGCAATGAAAGAGATGAGCTATATAGAGAGACTTAATGACAGAAGTAGTAGTACTTACAGACAGTAGCAGGTGATCGTTGTTTTATTGAGGGCCAATTGATTGAAAAACTGATAGAACTCCTCAAATGGAATAGGCAACAGTTCAATTCCAACGAGGTCATGCTCCGGTTTAACTCTCGCATACAAAGTACTCCTCCCCCCAGACTCTCTGCAGATTTTCAAGTACCAATCATGTAATCTTCGCATCATCGTTGTTAAAGATTTTTCATCTTTGACGAGAGGCTTCCCGTACTCGTATCTGTGTATCTGCACCTCCATGGGATCATAATGTACATCGTCAGGCAGGTAATCATCAACATTGCCATAACCAGGCACCATCCTCGGATCGACGATGTTGCTAGGCACCTTGAGGGGGGGCATGATTGCTTCACTTGGTCGCCGAGTTGGGCAATTTGTTTCCTAGCTGCTCGTTGTTCTTTCAGCCTTTGATCACTGACTGTACTTCCCGACCGCTCCGCTTAGGCCCATGTCTTTGCAATAATGCGCTCATAGTTATCTTTTGGCGGAGACTTGGGTGGTTTTGCCAGGGCAGCCAGAGTGCGCTTCACTTTCACTGGATCTACTTTCTCCTCCGGAGGTGGATGTCTCTTTGCTTTCAACCCTTGAAACCAGTCATCCACTTCGGTTCGCGCGATCTTCGCGTTCTCCTCCGGGGTCCTCTCGTATGGTAACTTCTCTGGAGTCTTCAGAGAAGGACCGAATCTGTATGTCCTCCCGCCTCTGGTTGTACTGCTAGACGCCGACCGAGCAGACGGAGCGTTGTCTTCTTTACTTGCTTACGAGGTGGAGGAGAAGGACTACGACGCGCCGGAGCAGCTGGAGTGGCGGCAGGTCTCTTCCGCACTTGCTGACGAGGCGAAGAAGGAGGCGGAGTGCCGCCACGCGCCGGAGAAGGAGCCGACCGAGGGCCCTGATCATCACTCGCCGGAGGAGGAGGCGGTGGAGGTGGCAGAGTGCCCTGACTCGCCGCAAGAGGAGGAGGAGGCGGAGGCGTCCAGTTCGGAAGGTTGATGAGCTCTTTCCGCCATAGGCATGGAATCTTCAGAGCAGACCCCAGCCGAGTCTCCCCTTCACCGGTAGGGTGGTCAAGCTGGAGGTCCTCAAATCCCTCCGTTATTTCATCCACCATCACCCTAGCATATCCTTCTGGAATCAGCCGGCAGTGAAAAGTTGCGCCGGGTTCAGTAGGATAAACAGAGCCAACAGCCGCCTTGACCTTCAAATTCATCCATTGTGTCATAAGGTGGCAATTTTGAGACTCCGTGATAGCATCCACGGGATAGCTGGCAGGAGCCTTCAAGGCATGCTCCGGCTGAAGCAGCTCGGTGGAAGCCACGCTGCTTCTGCGCTGAGATGGCGGGGTAGCTTCGGGGGAGGCTTCGGCAGTACGTTTGCTGCGATTTGCTTCTCGTTCCTCTATCGCGTCTACCCTTGCTTGCAGCGCCTGCATTTGGGTCTGCTGCACTTTTTTCCTCCTCTCATGGGATTTGTAACCGCCTGCGTCCAGAAACCCAACCTTCCACAGAATGGAGCCTGGCGTGCCTCGTGTCCGTCCAGGGTGCTCAGGATTCCCGAGGGCCATTGTGAGCTCGTCGTTCTCTCTGTCTGGAAAGAACGTCCCTTCCTGCGCTGCTTCGATATACTGCTTAAGCTTCCTGACTGGTATGTCCATTTGATCGTTCGTCCAAATGCACTTCCCTGTTACAGGGTCCAAGGTTCCGCCAGCCCCGAAGAACCAAGTCCGGCAACGGTCTGGCCAGTTAATTGTCTCTGGTTCGATCCCTTTATCAACCAGATCATTCTCAGTCTTGGACCACTTAGGCCGGGCTACGAGGTAGCCACCTGACCCCGTGCGATGGTGAAGCTTCTTCTTCGCAGCATTTTGCTTGTTTGTCGCCGACATCTTCTTACTCTTTTTCGATGTCTTGTGGGCCACAAATGCGGGCCAGTGATCTCTGATCTTCTCATATCTGCCCTTGAATTCTGGTGTCTCATTATTTTCGACAAACTTATTCAGCTCTTTCTTCCACCTCCTGAATAGTTCTGCCAACCTCTTAAGAGCAAAAGACTTGATTAATTTCTCTTTAACTGGGTTCTCTGGATTATCCTCTGGCGGTAGGATGAAATTTGACTTCAGCTCAGTCCAAAGATCATTTTTCTGCATATCATTGACATAAGACACCTCAGGGTCTTCTGTAGCCGGCTTAAACCATTGCTGGATGCTTATCGGGATCTTGTCCGTAACCAGAACCCCGCACTGAGCAACAAATGTGTTCTTTGTTCGGATGGGTTCAATCGGTTGGCCGTCGGGCGCGATTGCTATGATCTCAAACTTTTCATCCGAGCTCAACTTTTTCTTCGGGCCTCGTCTCTTTACCGAAGTTGTGCTCGATCCGGAGGGCTAGAAAAAAGAACAAAGACTTAATTAATATGTGTACATACCAAAACAATGAATGCATCAATCAGCTAGTCAGCACAGGCTTAACTAATATGTATACCTGGCCGGACTCGGTTCAGTCACCGGAGCCGTCATCACGGTCTCCTTCTTGCACCGGCATTGGGTCACCGGAGCCGTCCTCATGTTCTTCTTCTTGCACCGGCATTAGGTCACCGTAGCCAGCTTGTCCACCCTCTCCTTCCAGACTATCGGTTTCGTTGAGAAACAACGAGACGGCATCACTTCCTTCTGCGATTATGTCCCTCAACAACGCTTCTTTTGCTTCGTCTAGGGCGGTGTCCATAGTTTCTACAAATATTTACAACATGGCAATTATTATTCAAACATGACAGATGGATATATTAGTGCCAAACGTAGAACTAGCTACCTAATCATACTAGGCTATCGGGAGGGGATATATATCGACAACGACGACACTACATCTATGTCCCTCGACGACCCTCGTTCCCGATAAAAAAAAGAGGAAGAAGAAGAAAAAAAAGAGGAGAAGAAAGAATAGAGGAGAAGAACTCCTCTATTCTTTCTTCTCCTCTTCTTTTTTCTTCTTCCTCTTCTTTTTTTATCCTCTTCTTCCTCTCATGTTCGAGAGGATCGCCGAGGGGTCGGGAGGTTGCCTAGTGTCAAAGGATTCAACAAAACCATGTCTTCATCATTAGGCGAAAGTAACATGTGCATGATGGTACGAAGCTCTTCAAAGTTGTTCTCGAACGGAGTCCCAGATAGGATAATTCGCTTTTTGGTACAAAGTTCAGCAAGAGCCTTCCGAATATCGCTATTTGGAAGGCCTTTGCTAAATTCGTACCAAAAGGCGGATTATCCTATCCGGGACTCCATTCCAGAACAATTTTGCAGAACTTCGTACCAACATGCCCTGGTTACTTCCGGCTAATGATGAAGGCATGGATTTCTTCAATACTTTGACACTAGGAAACCTCTCTCGACCCCTCGGCGATCCTCGACCCCTCGAACCCTCGACGACCCTGGAACCCTCGACCCCTCGGCGATCCTCTTCTTCCTCTCATGTTCGAGAGGATCGCTGAGGGGTCGGGAGGTTGCGTAGTGTCAAAGGATTCAACAAAACCATGTCTTCATCATTAGGCGAAAGTAACATGTGCATGATGGTACGAAGCTCTTCAAAGTTGTTCTAGAACGGAGTCCCAGATAGGATAATTCGCTTTTTGGTACAAAGTTCAGCAAGAGCCTTCCGAATATCGCTATTTGGAAGGCCGTTGCTGAATTCGTACCAAAAGGCGGATTATCCTATCCGGGACTCTATTCCAGAACAACTTTGCAGAACTTCGTACCAACATGCCCTGGTTACTTCCGGCTAATGATGAAGGCATGGATTTCTTCAATACTTTGACACTAGGAAACCTCTCTCGACCCCTCGGCGATCCTCGACCCCTCGAACCCTCGACGACCCTAGAGCCCTCGACCCCTAGACGACCCTGGAACCCTCGACCCTCGACCCTATAGAACCCTCGAACCCTCGACCCTGAAACCCTCGACCCTTGACCCCTTAACGACCCTCGACCCTCTACCCTAGTTCCCGACCCTCGACCCCTCGGCGATCCTCGACACCCTCGTTCCCGATAAAAATTAAGAAGAAGAAGAAGAAGAAGAAGAAGAAGAAGAAGAAGAAGAAGAAGAAGAAGAAGAAGAAGAAGAAGAAGAAGAAGAAGAAGAAGAAGAAGAAGAAGAAGAAGAAAGAGGAGAAGAAGAAAGGAATAGCTCGAGGAGAAGATCGAAGAAAAAAAGAGGAGAAGAAGAAAGGAATAGTGGAGAAGAAGAAAAAATAGAATATATTCTATTTTCTCTTCTTCTCCACTATTCCTTTCTTCTTCTCCTCTTCTTTTTCTTCTTTTTTCTTCTTCTTATTTATTTCTCCTCTTCTTCCTCTCCTCTTCTTCTTCTTATTTAGTTCTCTCGACCCCTCGTCCCTCTCTCAACCCCTCGACGACCCTCATCCTTGATAACATTTTTTTCTCCCCTCGACACCTCTCGACCTCTCGTCCCACTCTCGACCCCTCATCATCATCTATCACCCCCTCGTTTTCTTTAGCATATATCCATGAACAAAATAGAGGAGAAGATCGAAGAAAAAAAGAAGTCTTTCTCTTCTTATTTTCCTTTTTCCACTCCTTCCTTTTCTTCTTCTTCTTCTTCCTTCTTCCTTCTTCCTCTTTTCTTCCTTTTCCTTATTTTACTTTTTCCTCTACACTAACCTAATTAAAATGCACTAACCTAAAATCGATATCTACTAACAAACTAAATAAAAAATTAATACATATATGAAAAAACATATATAAACAAAAAAATGCTATGAACATTATATTCATACATACATATATAGTCACATCCATTCATCATATAGCTATAAACAAAAAAATTAATACATATATGAAAAAACATATATAAAAAATGCTATGAACAGAGCCTCGACGGCAGCGGCTCACAACGGGGGCGGCCGGCGAGGGCGACGGCGGCGGCGGCGATGGCGTCGGCGACGACCACGGCGATGGCGTCGGCGACGACCACGGCGTT
>NC_041384.1:755495964-755513386 GCF_002162155.2 Triticum dicoccoides
CAGCCCAAAGGGCGGGAAGCGGCGGCCTTTGGTCCCGGTTGGTGGCACCAACCGGGACTAAAGGGGGGCATTAGTCCCGGGTCGTAGCACCAACCGGGACTAATGCCGCCCTTTAGCCCCGGTTGGTGCCACCAACCGGGACCAAAGGCCTGTGCTGCCCCGAATACAAATATTTAGTCCCACCTTGCTACTTGAGAGGGAGGCGCACCTGTCTATAAGGTGCCGTGCGCCTTCCCTCTCGAGCTCCTCTCTAAAGCAGGCTTTCGGGCCTAACACTGCAATTTGTGCTTGTGGGCCTACTTGTTGGAAATATGCCCTAGAGGCAATAATAAAAGTGTTATTATTATATTTCCTTGTTCATGATAATTGTCTTTTATTCATGCTATAACTGTATTATCCGGAAATCGTAATACACGTGTGAATACATAGACCACAATATGTCCCTAGTGAGCCTCTAGTTGACTAGCTCGTTGTGATCAACAGATAGTCATGGTTTCCTGGCTATGGACATTGGATGTCGTTGATAACGGGATCACATCATTAGGAGAATGATGTGATGGACAAGACCCAATCCTAAGCTTAGCACAAAGATCGTGTAGTTCGTTTGCTAGAGCTTTGCCAATGTCAAGTATCTCTTCCTTTGACCATGAGATCGTGTAACTCCTAGATACCGTAGGAGTGCTTTGGGTGTATCAAACGTCACAACGTAACTGGGTGACTATAAAGGTGCACTACAGGTATCTCCGAAAGTATCTATTGTTTTATGCGGATCGAGACTGGGATTTGTCACTCCGTGTAAACGGAGAGGTATCTCTGGGCCCACTCAGTAGGACATCATCATATGCGCAATGTGACCAAGGAGTTGATCACGGGATGATGTGTTACGGAACGAGTAAAGTGACTTGCCGGTAACGAGATTGAACAAGGTATTGGATACCGACGATCGAATCTCGGGCAAGTAAAATACCGCTAGACAAAGGGAATTGTATACGGGATCGATTGAGTCCTTGACATCGTGGTTCATCCGATGAGATCATCATGGAACATGTGGGAGTCATCATGGGTATCCAGATCCCGCTGTTGGTTATTGACCGGAGAACGTCTCGGTCATGTCTGCATGTCTCCCGAACCCGTAGGGTCTACACACTTAAGGTTCGATGACGCTAGGGTTATAAAGGAAGCTTGTATGTGGTTACCGAATGTTGTTCGGAGTCCCGGATGAGATCCCGGACGTCACGAGGAGTTCCGGAATGGTCCGGAGGTAAAGATTTATATATAGGAAGTCCTGTTTCGGCCATCGGGACAAGTTTCGGGGTCATCGGTATTGTACCGGGACCACCGGAAGGGTCCCGGGGGCCCACCGGGTGGGGCCACCTGCCCCGGGGGGCCACATGGGCTGTAGGGGGTGCGCCTTGGCCTACATGGGCCAAGGGCACCAGCCCCAAGAGGCCCATGCGCAAGGAAACTTGGAGAGGGAAGAGTCCTAAAGGGGGAAGGCACCTCCGAGGTGCCTTGGGGAGGATGGACTCCTCCCCATCCTTAGCCGCACCCCTTCCTTGGAGGAGGGGGCAAGGCTGCGCCTCCCCCCTCTCCCTTGGCCCTATATATAGTGGGGAAAAGGAGGAGCAATCATACCTAAGGCCTTTGGTTGCCTCCCTCTCCCTCCCGTGACACATCTCCTCTCCCGTAGGTGCTCGGTGAAGCCCTGCAGGATTGCCACGCTCCTCCATCACCACCGCACCATTGTGCTGCTGCTGGATGGAGTCTTCCTCATCCTCTCCCTCTCCCCTTGCTGGATCAAGGCGTGGGAGACGTCACCGAGCTGTACGTGTGTTGAACGCGGAGGTGCTGTCCGTTCGGCACTTGATCATCGGTGATCTGAATCACGACGAGTACGACTCCATCAACCCCGTTCACTTGAACGCTTCCGCTTAGCGATCTACAAGGGTATGTAGATGCAAACTCTCCTCTCCTTTCTACTCGTTGCTGGTCTCTCCATAGATAGATCTTGGTGTTACGTAGGAAATTTTTTTGAATTTCTGCTACGTTCCCCAACAGTGGCATCATGAGCTAGGTCTATTGCGTAGATTCTTTGCACGAGTAGAACACAAAGTAGTTGTGGGCGTTGATGTTGTTCAATATGCTTACCGTTACTAGTCCAATCTTGTTTCGACGGTATTGTGGGATGAAGCGGCCCGGACCGACCTTACACGTACTCTTACGTGAGACAGGTTCCACCGATTGACATGCACTTGGTGCATAAGGTGGCTAGCGGGTGCCAGTCTCTCCCACTTTAGTCGGAACGGATTCGATGAAAAGGGTCCTTATGAAGGGTAAATAGCAATTGGCATATCACGTTGTGGTTTTGCGTAGGTAAGAAACGTTCTTGCTAGAAACCCATAGCAGCCACGTAAAACATGCAAACAACAATTAGAGGACCTCTAACTTGTTTTTGCAGGGTATGCTATGTGATGTGATATGGCCAAAAGGATGTGATGAATGATATGTGATGTATGAGATTGATCATGTTCTTGTAATAGGATTCACGACTTGCATGTCGATGAGTATGACAACCGGCAGGAGCCATAGGAGTTGTCTTTATTTTTTGTATGACCTGCGTGTCATTGAAGAACGCCATGTAAACTACTTTACTTTATTGCTAAACGCGTTAGTCATAGAAGTAGAAGTAGTCGTTGGCGTGACAACTTCATGAAGACACGATGATGGAGATCATGATGATGGAGATCATGGTGTCATGCCGGTGACAAGATGATCATGGAGCCCCGAAGATGAAGATCAAAGGAGCTATATGATATTGGCCATATCATGTCACTACTCTATTTGATTGCATGTGATGTTTATCATGTTTATGCATCTTGTTTGCTTAGAACGACGGTAGTAAATAAGATGATCCCTTACAAAAATTTCAAGAAGTGTTCTCCCCTAACTGTGCACCGTTGCTACAGTTCGTCGCTTCTAAGCACCACGTGATGATCGGGTGTGATGGATTCTTACGTTCACATACAACGGGTGTAAGACAGTTTTACACAGCGAAAACACTTAGGGTTAACTTGACGAGCCTAGCATGTGCAGACATGGCCTCGAAACACGGAGACCGAAAGGTCGAACACGAGTCGTATGGAAGATACGATCAACATGAGAATGTTCACCGACGATGACTAGTCCGTCTCACGTGATGATCGGACACGGCCTAGTCGACTCGGATCGTGTAACACTTAGATGACTAAAGGGATGTCTAATCTGAGTGGGAGTTCATAATTTGATTAGAACTTAATTATCATGAACTTAGTCTAAAACCTTTGCAAATATGTCTTGTAGATCAAATGGCCAACGCTCATGTCAACATGAACTTCAACGCGTTCCTAGAGAAAACCAAGCTGAAAGATGATGGCAGCAACTATACGGACTGGGTCCGGAACCTGAGGATCATCCTCATAGCTGCCAGGAAACAATATGTCCTAGAAGGACCGCTAGGTGACGCTCCCGTCCCAGAGAACCAAGACATTATGAATGCTCGGCAAACTCGCGCTGATGATTACTCCCTCGTTCAGTGCGGCATGCTTTACAGCTTAGAACCGGGGCTCCAAAAGCGTTTTGAGCATCACGGAGCATTTGAGATGTTCGAAGAGCTGAAACTAGTTTTCCAAGCTCATGCCTGAAGGAAATATGCCCTAGAGGCAATAATAAAGTTATTATTTATTTCCTTATATCATGATAAATGTTTATTATTCATGCTAGAATTGTATTAACCGGAAACATAATACATGTGTGAATACATAGACAAACAGAGTGTCACTAGTATGCCTCTACTTGACTAGCTCGTTAATCAAAGATGGTTATGTTTCCTGACCATGAACAATGAGTTGTTATTTGATTAACGAGGTCACATCATTAGTTGAATGATCTGATTGACATGACCCATTCCATTAGCTTAGCACCTGATCGTTTAGTATGTTGCTATTGCTTTCTTCATGACTTATACATGTTCCTATGACTATGAGATTATGCAACTCCCGTTTACCGGAGGAACACTTTGGGTACTACCAAACGTCACAACGTAACTGGGTGATTATAAAGGAGTACTACAGGTGTCTCCAATGGTCGATGTTGGGTTGGCGTATTTCGAGATTAAGATTTGTCACTCCGATTGTCGGAGAGGTATCTCTGGGCCCTCTCGGTAATACACATCACATAAGCCTTGCAAGCATTACAACTAATATGTTAGTTGTGAGATGATGTATTACGGAACGAGTAAAGAGACTTGCCGGTAACGAGATTGAACTAGGTATTGGATACCGACGATCGAATCTCGGGCAAGTAACATACCGATGACAAAGGGAACAACGTATGTTGTTATGCGGTCTGACCGATAAAGATCTTCGTAGAATATGTAGGAGCCAATATGGGCATCCAGGTCCCGCTATTGGTTATTGACCGGAGACGTGTCTCGGTCATGTCTACATTGTTCTCGAACCCGTAGGGTCCGCACGCTTAAGGTTACGATGACAGTTATATTATGAGTTTATGCATTTTGATGTACCGAAGGTTGTTCGGAGTCCCGGATGTGATCACGGACATGACGAGGAGTCTCGAAATGGTCGAGACGTAAAGATTGATATATTGGAAGCCTATATTTGGATATCGAAAGTGTTCCGGGTGAAATCGGGATTTTACCGGAATACCGAGAGGGTTACCGGAACCCCCCGGGAGCTATTTGGGCCATAGTGGGCCTTAGTGGAAAAGAGAAGGGGCTGCCCTAGATGGGCTGCGCGCCACCCCCTAGTCCTATTAGGACTAGGAGAGGTGGCCGGCCCCCTCCTCCTCTTTTCCCCTCCGAGGAATCCTAGTTGGACTAGGATTGGAGGGGGAATCCTACTCCCAGAGGGAGTAGGACTCTCCTGCGCCTCCCCCCCTTGGCCGGCCAGCCTCCCCTCCTCTCCTCCTTTATATACGGAGGCAGGGGCACCTCTAAACACACAAGTTGACACAAGTTGATCCACGTGATCGATTCCTTAGCCGTGTGCGGTGCCCCCTGCCACCATATTCCTCGATAATACTGTAGCGGAGTTTAGGCGAAGCCCTGCTGCTGTAGTTCATCAAGATCGTCACCACGCCGTCGTGCTGACGAAACTCTTCCCCGACACTTTGCTGGATCGGAGTCCGGGGATCGTCATCGAGCTGAACGTGTGCTCGAACTCGGAGGTGCCGTAGTTTCGGTGCTTGATCGGTTGGATCGTGAAGACGTACGACTACTTCCTCTACGTCGTGTCATTGCTTCCGCAGTCGGTCTGCGTTGGGTACGTAGACAACACTCTCCTCTCGTTGCTATGCATCACATGATCCTGTGTGCGCGTAGGAAAAATTTTGAAATTACTACGAAACCCAACAGCAAGGCTGCGCCTTCCCCCTCTCCCCTGCCCCTATATATAGTGGAGGGGAGGGAGGGCATCCATACCTGAGCCCTTGGCGCCTCCCTCCCTCCCGTGACACCTCCTCCTCTCCCGTAGGTGCTTGGCGAAGCCCTGCAGGATTGCCACGCTCCTCCATCACCACCACGCCGTTGTGCTGCTGCTGGATGGAGTCTTCCTCAACCTCTCCCTCTCTCCTTGCTGGATCAAGGCGTGGGAGACATCGTCGAGCTGTACGTGTGTTGAACGCGGAGGTGCCGTCCGTTCGGCACTAGGATCATCGGTGATCTGAATCACGATGAGTACGACTCCATCAACCCCGTTCACTTGAACGCTTCCGCTTAGCGATCTACAAGGGTATGTAGATGCACTCCCCTTTCTACTCGTTGCTGGTCTCTCCATAGATAGATCTTGGTGTTACGTAGGAAAATTTTTGAATTTCTGCTACGTTCCCCAACAGTGGTATCAGAGCTAGGTCTATTGCGTAGATTCTTTGCACGAGTAGAACACAAAATAGTTGTGGGCGTCGATATTGTTCAATATGCTTGCCGTTACTAGTCTTATCTTGATTCGGCGGCATCGTGGGATGAAGCGGCCCGGACCAACCTTACACGTACTCTTACGTGAGACCGGTTCCACCGACAAACATGCACTAGTTGCATAAGGTGGCTGGCGGGTGTCTGTCTCTCCCACTTTAGTCGGATCGGATTCGATGAAAAGGGTCCTTATGAAGGGTAAATAGCAATTGGCATATCACGTTGTGGTTCATGCGTAGGTAAGAAACGTTCTTGCTAGAAACCCATAGCAGCCACGTAAAACATGCAAACAACAATTAGAGGACGTCTAACTTGTTTTTGCAGGGTATGCTATGTGATGTGATATGGCCAAAGGATGTGATGAATGATATATGTGATGTATGAGATTGATCATGTTCTTGTAATAGGATTCACGACTTGCATGTCGATGAGTATGACAACCGGCAGGAGCCATAGGAGTTGTCTTTATTTTTTGTATGACCTGCGTGTCATTGAAGAACGCCATGTAAACTACTTTACTTTATTGCTAAACGCGTTAGTCATAGAAGTAGAAGTAGTCGTTGGCGTGACAACTTCATGAAGACACGATGATGGAGATCATGATGATGGAGATCATGGTGTCATGCCGGTGACAAGATGATCATGGAGCCCCAAAGATGAAGATCAAAGGAGCTATATGATATTGGCCATATCATGTCACTACTCTATTTGATTGCATGTGATGTTTATCATGTTTATGCATCTTGTTTACTTAGGACGACGGTAGTAAATAAGATGATCCCTTACAAAATTTCAAGAAGTGTTCTCCCCTAACTGTGCACCGTTGCTACAGTTCGTCGCTTCTAAGCACCACGTGATGATCGGGTGTGATGGATTCTTACGTTCACATACAACGGGTGTAAGACAGTTTTACACAGCGAAAACACTTAGGGTTAACTTGACGAGCCTAGCATGTGCAGACATGGCCTCGGAACACGGAGACCGAAAGGTCGAGCATGAGTCGTATAGTAGATACGATCAACATGAAGATGTTCACCGACGTTAACTAGTCCGTCTCACGTGATGATCGGACATGGCCTAGTTGACTCAGATCATGTAATCACTTAGATGACTAGAGGGATGTCTATCTGAGTGGGAGTTCATAAGATGAACTTAATTATCCTGAACATAGTCAAAAGACCTTTTGCAAATTATGTCGTAGCTCGCGCTATAGTTCTACTTTTTAGATATGTTCCTAGAGAAAATATAGTTGAAAGTTGAAAGTAGCAATTATGCGGACAGTAGAAAGCTTATGTCCTTAATGCACCGCTTAGTGTGCTGAACCCCAAACGTCGTTTGTGGATGTTGCGAACATCGGACATACACGTTTTGATAACTACGTGATAGTTCAGTTAAATGGTTTAAGTAGAGGCACCAAAGACGTTTTCGAAATGTCGCGGAACATATGAGATGTTCCGAGGGCTGAAATTAGGATTTCAGGCTCGTGCCCACGTCAAGAGGTATAAGACCTCCGACGATTTTCTTAGCCTGCAAACTAAGGGAGAAAAGCTCAATCGTTGAGCTTGTGCTCAGATTGTCTGAGTACAACAATCACTTGAATCAAGTGGGAGTTGATCTTCCAGATGAAATAGTGATAGTTTCTCCGAAGTCATTACCACCAAGCTGCTAGAGCTTCGTGATGAACTATAACATATCAAGGATAGAGATGATGATCCTTGAGGTATTCGCGTTGTTTGACATCGCGAAAGTAGAAATCAAGAAGGAGCATCAATTGTTGATGGTTGGTGAAACCACTAGTTTCAAGAAGGGCAAGGGAACAAAGGGATACTTCATGAAACGGCAATTCAGCTGCTGCTCTAGTGAAGAAACCCAAGGTTGAACCCAAACCCGAGACTAAGTGCTTCTGTAATAAGGGGAACAGCCACTGGAGCAGAACCACCCTAGATACTTGGTAGATGAGAAGACTGGCAAGGTCAATAGAAGTATATTAGATATACATTATGTTAATGTGTACTTTACTAGTACTCCTAGTAGCACCAGGGTATTAGATACCGGTTCGGTTGCTAAGTGTTAGTAACTCGAAATAAAAGCTACGGAATAAAACGGAGACTAGCTAAAGGTGAGCTGACGATACGTGTTGGAAGTGTTTCCAAGTTTGATGTGATCTAACATCGCACGCTCCCTCTACCATCAAGATTAGTATTAAACCTGAATAAGTGCTCTTGCACCTATAGGAATGGTTTATTGAATCTCGATCGTAGTGATACACATTTTCATGCCAAAAGATATAAGATAGTAATGATAGTACCACTTACATGTGGCACTGCCATGTAAGTCATAATGGTATAAAACGCATGAAGAAGCTTCATGTTGATGGATCTTTGGACTCACTCGTTTTTGAAAAGTTTGAGACATGCGAACCATGTCTATTGGTGTATATGCATGAAGAAACTCCATGCAAATGGATCGTTCGGACTCACTTGATTTTGAATCACTTGAGATATGCAAATCACACCACATGGGCAAGATGACTGAAAAGCCTCGTTTTCAGTAAGATGGAACAAGATAGCAACTTGTAGGAAGTAACACATTTTGATGTGTGCAGTCCAATGAGTGCTGAGGCATGCAGTGAATATCGTTATGTTCTTACTTCACAGATGATTCGAGTAGATGTTGAGAATATTTACTTGATGAAACACAAGTCTGAATTATTGAATGGTTCAAGTAATTTCAGAGTGAAGTAGAAGATCATTGTGACAAGAGGATAAAATGTCTATGATATGATCATAGAGATGAATATCCGAGTTACGAGTTTTGGCACACAATTAAGACATTGTGGAAATTGTTTCATAATTAATACCGGCTGGAACACCATAGTGTGATGGTGTGTCCGAACATCATAGTTGCACCCTATTGGATATGGTGCGTACCCTGATGTCTCTTATCGAATTACCACTATCGTTCATGGGTTAGGCATTAGAGACAACCACATTCACTTTAAATAGGGCACCGCGTAATTCCGTTGAGATGACACCGTATGAATTATGGTTTAAAGAAACCTAAGTTGTCGTTTCTTAAAAGTTTGGGGCTGCGACGCTTATATGGAAAAGTTTCAGGTTGATAAGCTCGAACCCAAAGCGGATAAAATGCATCTTCATAGGAAACCCAAAACAGTTGGGTATACCTCCTAATTCAGATCCGAAAGCAATATGGATTGTTTCTTGAATCGGGTCCTTTCTCGAGGAAAGGTTTCTCTCGAAAGAGTTGAGTGGGAGGATGGTGGAGACTTGATGAGGTTATTGAACCGTCTCTTCAACTAGTGTATGGCAGGGCACAGGAAGTTGTTCCTGTGGCACCTACACCAATTGAAGTGGAAGCTTATGATATTGATCATGAAACTTCGGATCGAGTCACTACCAAACCTCGTAGGACGACAAGGACACGTACTACTTCGGAGTGGTTAGGTGATCCTGTCTTGAAGGTCATGTTGCTAGACAACAATGAACCTACGAGCTATGGAGAAGCGATGGTGGGCCCGGATTCCGATAAATGGCTTAAGGCCATAAAATCCGAGAGAGGATCCATGTATGAAAACAAAGTGTAGACTTTGGCAGAACGGCTCGATGGTCGTAAGGCTAATGAGTACAGATGGATTTCAAAAGGAAGACGGACAATGATGGTAAATGTCACCATTAAGAAAGCTCGACTTGTCGTTAAGATGTTTCCCGACAAGTTCAAGGAGTTGACTACGATGAGATTTTCTCACTCGTAGCGATGCTAAGAGTCTGTTGGAATTATATTAGCGATTACTGCATTATTTATGAAATCTTGCAGATAGGATGTCAAAACATTGTTTCCTCGATGATTTTAATGAGGAAAGGTTGTATGTGATACAACCGGAAGGTTTTGTCAATCCCGAAAGATGCTAATAAGTATGCAAAGCTCCAGCAATCCTTCTAAGGACTGGAGTGAGCATCTCGGAGTTGGAATGTATGCTTTGATGATGATCAAAATTTTTGGATTTGTACAAAGTTTATGAGAAACTTGTATTTCCAAAGAAGTGAGTGGGAGCACTATAGAATTTCTGATGAGTATATGTTGTTGACATATTGTTGATCAGAAATGACGTAGAATTTCTGGAAAGCATATAGGGTTATTTTGAAAGTGTTTTTCAATGGAAAGCCTGGATTAAGCTACTTGAACATTGAGCATCAAGATCTATAAGTATAGATCAAAATGCTTAATAATACTTTCAAATGAGCACATACCTTGACATGATCTTGAAGGTGTTCAAGATGGACCAGTCAAAGAAGGAGTTCTTGCCTGAGTTGTAAGGTACGAAGTTAAGACTTAAAGCTCGACCACGGCAGAATAGAGAGAAAGGACGAAGGTCGTCCCCTATGCTTAAGACGTAGGCTCTTCAGTACGCTATGCTGTGTACCGCACCTGAAGTGTGCCTTGCCATGAGTCAGTCAAGGGGTACAAGAGTGATCCAAGAATGGCTCACAGGACAGCGGTCAAAGTTATCCTTAGTAACTAGTGGACTAAGGAATTTTCTCGATTATGGAGGTGGTAAAAGAGTTCGTCGTAAAGGTTACGACGATGCAAGCTTGACACCTATCCGGATAGCTCTGAGTAGAGAGACCGGATACATATAATGGAGCAATAATTTAGAATAGCTCCAAGTAGATCAGTTGTTTGGAATAGCTCCAAATAGAGCGTGGAAGCTGCATCTAGGAGATGACATAGAGATTTGTAAAGCACACACGGATCTGAAAGGTTCAGACCCGTTGACTAAAACCTCTCTCACAAGCAACATGATCAAACATAAAACTCATTGAGTGTTAATCACATAGTGATGTGAACTAGACTACTGACTCTAGTAAACTCTTGGGTATTAGTCACATGGCGATGTGACCTGTGAGTGTTAATCACATGGCGATGTGAACTAGATTATTGACTCTAGTGCAAGTGGGAGACTGTTGGAAATATGCCCTAGAGGCAATAATAAAAGTGTTATTATTATATTTCCTTGTTCATGATAATTGTCTTTTATTCATGCTATAACTGTATTATCCGGAAATCGTAATACACGTGTGAATACATAGACCACAATATGTCCCTAGTGAGCCTCTAGTTGACTAGCTCGTTGTGATCAACAGATAGTCATGGTTTCCTGGCTATGGACATTAGATGTCGTTGATAACGGGATCACATCATTAGGAGAATGATGTGATGGACAAGACCCAATCCTAAGACTAGCACAAAGATCGTGTAGTTCGTTTGCTAGAGCTTTGCCAATGTCAAGTATCTCTTCCTTTGACCATGAGATCGTGTAACTCCTGGATACCGTAGGAGTGCTTTGAGTGTATCAAACGTCACAACGTAACTGGGTGACTATAAAGGTGCACTACAGGTATCTCCGAAAGTATCTATTGTTTTATGCGGATCGAGACTGGGATTTGTCACTCCGTGTAAACGGAGAGGTATCTCTGGGCCCACTCGGTAGGACATCATCATATGCGCAATGTGACCAAGGATTTGATCACGGGATGATGTGTTACGGAACGAGTAAAGTGACTTGCCGATAACGAGATTGAACAAGGTATTGGATACCGACGATCGAATCTCGGGCAAGTAAAATACCGCTAGACAAAGGGAATTGAATACGGGATTGATTAAGTCCTTGACATCGTGGTTCATCCGATGAGATCATCGTGGAACATGTGGGAGCCATCATGGGTATCCAGATCCCGCTGTTGGTTATTGACTGGAGAACATCTCGGTCATGTCTGCATGTCTCCCGAACCCGTAGGGTCTACACACTTAAGGTTCGATGACGCTAGGGTTGTATAGGAAGCTTGTATGTGGTTACCGAATGTTGTTCGGAGTCCCGGATGAGATCCCGGACGTCACGAGGAGTTCCGGAATGGTCCGGAGGTAAAGATTTATATATAGGAAGTCCTGTTTCGGCCATCGGGACAAGTTTCGGGGTCATCGGTATTGTACCGGGACCACCGGAAGGGTCCCGGGGGCCCACCGGGTGGGGCCACCTGCCCCGGGGGGCCACATGGGCTGTAGGGGGTGCGCCTTGGCCTACATGGGCCAAGGGCACCAGCCCCAAGAGGCCCATGCGCAAGGAAACTTGGAGAGGGAAGAGTCCTAAAGGGGGAAGGCACCTCCGAGGTGCCTTGGGGAGGATGGACTCCTCCCCATCCTTAGCCGCACCCCTTCCTTGGAGGAGGGGGCAAGGCTGCGCCTCCCCCCTCTCCCTTGGCCCTATATATAGTGGGGAAAAGGAGGAGCAATCATACCTAAGGCCTTTGGTTGCCTCCCTCTCCCTCCCGTGACACATCTCCTCTCCCGTAGGTGCTCGGTGAAGCCCTGCAGGATTGCCACGCTCCTCCATCACCACCGCACCGTTGTGCTGCTGCTGGATGGAGTCTTCCTCATCCTCTCCCTCTCCCCTTGCTGGATCAAGGCGTGGGAGACGTCACCGAGCTGTACGTGTGTTGAACGCGGAGGTGCTGTCCGTTCGGCACTTGATCATCGGTGATCTGAATCACGACGAGTACGACTCCATCAACCCCGTTCACTTGAACGCTTCCGCTTAGCGATCTACAAGGGTATGTAGATGCAAACTCTCCTCTCCTTTCTACTCGTTGCTGGTCTCTCCATAGATAGATCTTGGTGTTACGTAGGAAATTTTTTTGAATTTCTGCTACGTTCCCCAACACTACTGGGCCTCCCGCGGGCCTGAATCCGGGCCCATGGTAGGGTTTCTACTCTTATTCAGGCCGTGGGGGCCGAGTAGGTGGCACTTTTTTTGTTTTTTTGTTTTTTTTGTTTCTACTTAGAACTAAATACTTATAGTTTTGTAGTGTTTTCTTTTTTATTTTAGGTCACAAAAATTATAAACTTTCTGTTAGTGCCATTAGTTTTAAAATTTGAATAGTTTAAATTTGATTTTTTTTTAAATTTGTGTGAATCACTAGTTTATGAATAACTTTACTATAAAAATTGATTTTTGAGTCAATCTTTTTCCTGCTATTTAATATTACTGTGTTTTATCATTATACTCAATTTGGTAATTTTAGTTAGTCATAACAAATATTATAGGGGTGAGCCCTATTTTTTTCATTTTTTTGTTTTGTTTTCTGCATTATTTATTTTCTTTTGTTTTTTGCTTTATTTTTTAATTCTTTTTGCTTTTAGTTTTAGAAAAATTATAAACTTTCTGTTAGTGCCATTAGTTTCCAAATTTGAAAACACTTTTTTAGTTTTTTTGTTTTCTTTGTTGCTTTATTTATTTTATTTTATTTCTACTTACAACAAAATACTTATTGTTGCTATTTTTATTTTTTTCCAGTTTTTTTGTTTTGTTTTCTGTATTATTTATTTTCTTTTGTTTTTTGCTTTATTTTTTAATTCTTTTTTCTTTTAGGTCAGCAAAATTATAAACTTTCTGTCAGTGCCATTAGTTTTAGAAAAAATCTAAACTTTCTGTTAGTTCCATTAGTTTTCAAATTTGAATAGTTTAAATTTGAACATAGATGCACCTATAGAGAAAATTCGACCTAAATTCATAGTTCTCAAATGAACTCTGAAAAAGTTGGCATAGCATACTCGTCTGTTACAAATTTGGCATGGTATCATCACGTGCATCACGCAAAGGTTCACGCAAAGGTTCTTCGTCACGTGCATCACGTCGATTGAGGAGCGGACCTCTAGGTCTTTCCAGTAGGGTAGGTCCCAAAATATAGATTTCTTTTTCCACATGGGTGCGTGTCCCTCAGCGTCATTCGGAACAGCTAGTCCACCGGGACCCTTTTCAAAGATTACGTAGTGTAAATCATTGACCATAGCAAGCACGTGATCACCGGTGCGCATGGCGGGCTTCTTCCGGTGATCTGCCTCGCCTTTGAAATGCTTGCCTTTCTTTCGACATTGATGGTTGGTCGGAAGAAATCGACGATGGTCCAGGTACACATTCTTCCTGCATTTGTCCAGGTATATACTTTCAGTGTCATCTAAACAGTGCGTGCATGCATGGTATCCTTTGTTTGTCTGTCCTGAAAGGTTACTGAGAGCAGGCCAATCGTTGATGGTCACGAACAGCAACACCTTAAGGTTAAATTCCTCCTGTCTGTGCTCATCCCACGTACGTACACCATTTCCATTCCAAAGCTGTAAAAGTTTCTTCAACTAATGGCCTTAGGTACACATCAATGCCGTTGCCGGGTTGCTTAGGGCCTTGGATGAGAACTGGCATCATAATGAATTTCCGCTTCATGCACATCCAAGGAGGAAGATTATACATACATAGAGTCACGGGCCAGGTGTTGTGATTGCTGCTCTGCTCCCCGAAAGGATTAATGCCATCCGCGCTTAAAGCAAACCATACATTCCTTGGGTCCTTTGAAAACTCATCCCAGTACTTTCTCTCGATTGTTCTCCACTGCGACCCGTCAGCGGGTGCTCTCAACTTCCCATCTTTCTTTCGGTTCTCACTGTGCCATCGCATCAACTTGGCATGCTCTTCGTTTTTGAACAGACGTTTCAACCGTGGTATTATAGGAGCATACCACATCACCTTCGCAGGAACCCTCTTCCTGGGGGGCTCACCATCAACATCATCAGGGTCATCTCGTCTGATCTTATACCGCTATGCACCGCATACCGGGCATACGTTCAGATCCTTGTATGCACCGTGATAGAGGATGCAGTCATTAGGGCATGCATGTATCTTCTCCACCTCCAATCCTAGAGGGCATACGACCTTCTTTGCTGCGTATGTACTGTCGGGTAATTCGTTATCCTTTGGAAGCTTCTTCTTCAATATTTTCAGTAGCTTCTCAAATCCTTTGTCAGCCACAGCATTCTCTGCCTTCCACTGCAACAATTCCAGTACGGTACCGAGCTTTGTGTTGCCATCTTCGCAATTGGGGTATAACCCTTTTTTGTGATCCTCTAACATGCGATCGAACTTCAGCTTCTCCTTTTGACTAATGCATTGCGTCCTTGCATCGACAATGACCCGGCGGAGATCATCATCATCGGGCACATCGTCTGGTTCCTCTTGATCTTCAGCAGCTTCACCCGTAGCAGCATCATTGGGCACATCGTCTAGTTCCTCTTGATATTCACCAGCTCCTCCCGTTGCAGCATCACCGTATTCAGGGGGCACATAGTTGTCATCGTACTCTTCTTCTTCGCCGTCTTCCATCATAACCCCTATTTCTCCGTGCCTCGAACAAACATTATAGTGTGGCATGAAACCCTTGTAAAGCAGGTGGGAGTGAAGGATTTTCCGGTTAGAGTAAGACCTCGTATTCCCACATTCAGTGCATGGACAACACATAAAACTATTCTGCTTGTTTTCCTCAGCCGCATCGAGAAACTCATGCACGCTCTTAATATACTCGCAGGTGTGTCCGTCACCGTACATCCATTGTCGGTTCATCTGCGTGCATTATATATAATTAAGTGTCCAAATTAATAGAAGTTCATCATCACATTAAAATCAAAGTGCATACATAGTTCTCATCTAACAACATATAGCTCTCCAGAGCATCTAATTAATTAAACCATACATTGAAACTATGTAAAACATTTCAATGCGAAAACAAATGCGATCATAATCGCAACCAAGGTAACAATTGATCCAACGGCATAATGATACCAAGCCTCGGTATGAATGGCATATTTTCTAATCTTTCTAATCTTCAAGCGCATTGCATCCATCTTGATCTTGTGATCATCGACGACATCCGCAACATGCAACTCCAATATCATCTTCTCCTCCTCAATTTTTTTTATTTTTTCCTACAACAAATTGTTTTCTTCTTCAACTAAATTTAACCTCTCGACAATAGGGTCAGTTGGCATTTCCGATTCACATACATCCTAGATAAATGAAATCTATGTCACGTTGGTCGGCATAATTTTCATAAACAATAAATGAACCAATAGTTATAAAGATAATATACATACCACATCTGAATCATAGACAGGACGAGGGCCGACGGGGGCAGATACCAAAACCATCGCACTATATAAGATGCAATAATAAATGTAAGAAAAATGATACAAGTATCTATCTAAACATACAAGTAAGAATATTTTTCCTTTCAGAAAGAAGATAAGAACAAGAGGCTCACCACGGTGGTGTCGGTGATGAGATCGGCGCGGGTGATCGACGGCGGTGAAGACGGGGACGGGGCGTGACGGACCGCTAAATCTAGACAAATCTCAAGGAAAATGGAGCTTGGAGGTCGAGCTTCGAGAGGAGAAAGCTTAAGTAGTGTGGCTCGGGCATTCCATCGAACACCTCATGTGCATAGGAGGTGAGCTAGAGCACCACAAAGCCCTCTCCCCCTCGGCCAGAAAAAACAGAGCACTGTGCTCTGCTCTTGCGCGAGGGGGTATATATAGGCACCTCATTGGTCCCGGTTGATGACATGAGCCGGGACTAAAGGGGAGCCTTTGGTCCCGGTTCAAGCCACCAACCGGGACCAATGATGATGGGCCAGGAGCGAGGCCCATTGGTCCCGGTTCGTCCCACCAACCGGGACCAAAAGGTCCAGACGAATCGGGACCAATAGCCCACGTGGCCCGGCCGGCCCCCTGGGCTCATGAATCGGGACTAATGCCTACATTGGTCCCGGTTCTAGACTAAACCGGGACTAATGGGCTGACCCGGCCTGGACCAAAGTCCTGTTTTCTACTAGTGATAGGAGAACCTCCACTGAACAATAATGATTCAAGAAATAGTCTGATGAACAATAATGGAACACAACCATATCCATCTAATGCTTATTACATTTGCTAATTAAATAAGTGCAGGACGCACTTCTATTTTAGTACCCTCTTGATCGACGATCTAGAAACAAGATCAAAGCTGCTAGCGAGCCGAAGACAGATGGGCGGATGTTCTAGCTTGGGGCGAAGAAGATCTCAGAGTCGAGCCTCTTGGAGCGGAACAACTTTTCCATCTCTGGACTGGTGTTGAAGGCTGACTCTAGTACTGCCGGCGAAATTGCCTTCCACACTGATGTCCTCCCCGCCAAGTGGCTAAATATCGGGCTGCATTGTTTTTGCATAATAGCATGATTGTTAATTAATCAGATTGATCAGAATATAATTGAAATATATGACAAATAAAATTGCAACATAGTGCAAGATTACAATACAAATAAGTTTGCACAAAGAATTAGCATAAAAAAGCATGTTTTTATTTGTAAATCTCCCTTCAAATTTATATATATAGTAACCCTATAGAAAGCATATATGACAAGAGCTTCGTTTTAGTACCTCGCAATGATGGGAATATATGATAAATCCAAATTATTGAATAAAATTCAGTATAAATGTTGGAGACTTTATTTTAAAAGGTGCAAAACATGCCACAAATTTGTGCAACTAAAGTCCTATTTTAGAAAGAAGTTCTTTTTTTCC
>NC_041384.1:755513687-755522096 GCF_002162155.2 Triticum dicoccoides
AAGAAGTTCTTAGTTTAATTTGCTAAACTGAACCAAAATATGCCGAACAGATAATGCAGCAGATCAAGAGTTTAGTCCATAGTCTAGTTCTTGTATGTAGATTGTAGAAAGAGAAAGAGCATATTTTGTACGTACTTGGGAGTGGTGATGATGGAGAACCACTCCATGCCGGTGTCGTCGGCGATCTTGGAGACGACAAAGAATCTGGGCACGATGAAGAGGCACCCGGCTTCGGCACGGGTCTCGAGCACGCGGGTGCCATCGATGCCCACGGCCTGGACGCGCCCGCCGCCGCGCACGATGTACGTGACCTGGTATGCCGAGTCGCAGGAGAAGCCCGGCGAGCACATGGAGCGGCCGCCGATCCTCACCAGGTCGGCGCCCAGCCCAACCTCCTTCACCAGTGGCAGGTTGGCCGTGTTGAGCACCACGACACAGCCGCCGCCCGGGATGTCCACGTCCAGCGGCGCCTCTAAACAGTTGAGCACCACGCCCTCCCGGTCCTCGGCGCGAGGCTCCGGCATCCGGTGCCCTGCGGCAATCTTCACGACGCCGGAGCCAGGCTGGGTGGAGACGATCTTAGCAGCAGCGTTCTGGTCAAGGTCCCAGGCGCGCGCGACGAACTCAGTGGAGAAGCCCGTGAAGATGCCGCTGGCGCCGGTGAGCTGGAAGTTGGTGAAGCGGCCTGGGGTGTGGCCCTTGGAGGTGTCGCCGAGGAAGAGCACCACGAGCTCGGCAGTGGATCCCTCGGTGTTGTGCCACCAGGTGACGGCGCCGAAGGGCAGCGCGAGCGCGTCGCCCTCCTTGACGGGGATCACCTTCTCCTTGGCCGCCTCAGGGAGCACGAGGCCGCAGGCGCCGGCGCCCTGGAGCACGTAGGCGACCTTGGCAGAGTCGGAGTAGCTGGGAAGCGCGAGCCCGCCGGCGGAGAGGTGCAGCTTTGCGGCGCCAATGGAGGCCGCGCCGAGCATCGGCAGGTCGGCCGGCGACCAATCGTAGTACGAGCCACCATCGCTGCCATAGGCCTTGACAGGCTTCTTGGGCGACAGGTCCATGCACATGACTTCGGCGGTGGTAGTGCGCTGCACCATTGTGATCAGGATGAGAAAAACGTTCTTGGCGTGGGAGAGGAGGAAAAGGTGGCGGCCGAAGGGTGCGTATTTCTAGTTGATGCTGGTGCCTGACTGCCTGGTTCGTTGGATTAGGATAAGGATTGTTTGTTCTAACTAATTATCCCATTTTACTCGCTCGCTCGAGAGATTAGCTTGACGATGTGTTGGTGTATGAATATTGTAATTAGGTGACTTCTTAGGGACTAAAACGTAAATTATACAAACAAATATAAATAAGTACAGAGAGAAGGGATCGGTGTGGAACGATCCAGAGTTTCCCCAAATCCTCTTCTTCATGCTCCCTCAAATCCCTAGCTCAAATCACTCAAATCTCATATGATTTTCAACATGGCATCGGAGCAGGTTAATCTTCTCTGTTTTTTGCTGTGATTTCAACCTATTGCGGTGCTGTGTCGCCGTGATTTGCGGCTATCGGTGGTGATTGATGCGCACTCGAGCTGCTGCCGGGACCTGCGAGGTTATCTCAAAGCTGCGGCAAGGAGCGCCGCGACCGGTCTACTGCTGCCTGTTGCGTGCCGACCGCCGTCCGGCGTGGCTGAGCGTACTCCTGGTATTTGCCGTACTCTGACGCTGGGAAACTGCTTGGTGCGACTGTTGGGCTGTTCTTGCCGAAGGAGTAAGCTGGCTTGTTGTTGCTGATTGTGGTTGCTTTTGGTCAACTGTGATTAGTGTTGCCGTATATCTCATCTCTGCTTGGTGGCCGGATTAAAATACTTCTGCTGCTTGTGTGCATTCGAGAGTACTAGTACATTTAGTTGACATCGACTCTGCTAGTACTCTGCTTTTGTACTGCCTGTGTGTTGTTGCTGGTGGAGTGCTGCAAAAGAAGTCCTGTGTGACTGGCTCTTTTGGTGGTGGTAAATCATGGCAGATCCAAGCAAGGAGAAGTCAGGGGATAGTAGTGTGGATAAGTTATATGAAATTTTTAGCAAAGTATTTGAGCAGCAACAACAACTCAAATTGGTTCCTGAAGCAGTCAAGTATGCGCTTGAGCCTAATCCGGTAAAGTTGGCTGGACCGGGCAATTACATTAGTTGGGCACGACATGCTCAGTTAATCCTGAGTTCTCATGGTTACGAAGAATTACTTAGTGCTGATGAAAGTGGCACTAGCACAAAACAGATCAATGACAGAGTGTTGGTCTGGTTATTAGGAAGCATGGAACCATCAATTCGAGAGCAAGTTGAGACTATGACCACTGTATCTGAAGTGTGGAGAGCTTTGGAGAAGCAATTTTCGGGAAAATCAAATAAGATGCAGGCTACTCGCATCATGCAGGAGTTGACTCACTTAAAGCAAGGCTCAAAATCAGTGACTGAGTATGCTGGTGAGATAAAGAGATTGTACGGGGAGTTGCATTATTACCATCCATTTCAACCTGTTGACAAGAATGACATGGCTATTCACCATACCTGGTTTGAACCATTTGTGGGCAAGCTCTTCCTTGATGGCCTGAATCAGGAATTTGACCTCCGTCGTCAGCTAATATTCTCCAAAACTGAATGGCTAAGCCTTGACGATATCATCTCTAGTGTGATTGAGGAGGAGACTCGTCTTATTCAACCCAAGGAGCATGGTCAGGAAAATTCAGATGCACGTGCAGCCCTATCCATACAAGCTCGTCATGCTCCAAGGCCGTTTGGTAAAATAGATAAAAGCAAACTATTGTGCAACCATTGCAAAAGGACCGGACACGCAAAGGATATGTGTTTTGAGCTGCATGGCTATCCATCTTGGTGGGAAAAAGGGAAGTCTCGGCCAAGGGGAGTTCAGGGAGCAAGTAAAAGACATGCTAATCTCACTACATCCACCAGGGAGCTGCCAGTGGTAGATGTGCGAGCTCTTGAGGATTTCACTTCCAAGCTTAGACTCTCAGAAGGCTCCTCTTCCTCTCAAGGTTCATCTAAAGTTGAGTCTAGCCTTCATGTCACTTCTGACCAAGGTATGCCAAATCATCAGGTCCACACTTCTCGAGCACAACCAAAATCTTGAATTATTGATACAGGAGCTACTAACCACATGACAGGAGTCTCGAATTTATTCACTTCCTATACACCTTGTTCTGGTAAGGACAAGGTACGTGTAGCTGATGGATCCATGGCACCTATTACAGGACGTGGATCTGTCAGGTGCACTAAGACATTGTCCTTATCCCCTGTCCTACATGTTCCAAAATTTCCAGTCAATCTCTTGTCCGTTAGCTCTATTACTCAATCCCTTAATTGTAGATGTTGGTTTGATCCTACCTGTTGTGCTTTTCAGGAGATAGACACAGGGAGATTGTTGGCGACTGGGACCGTGCATGATGGACTCTACTATCTTGATGAAGGAAGTGATGAAGTTGCTTTTGCATCATGTCTGTCTCCTGGTCAAGAACTACTACTACACCATCGCAGGCTCGGACATCTTTCTTTTGTGGCATTATCTCGTATTTACCCTTCTCTTTTTAAGCTGTCTCCCAGGGAGCTCCTGGTATGTGATGCTTGTGAATTGGCTAAACATACAAGGGGTTCCTATCCTAGTATAGGTTTAAGGAGTGACAAACCATTTGAAATGATTCACTCTGATGCTTGGGGACCCTGTGAGGTTCACTCCATTTCTGGACATCGATGGTTTGTAACTTTTATAGATTGCTTTAGTCGTTACACTTGGCTTTATCTTTTGAAGCGTAAGAGTGACGTGTTCTCGGTTTTTAAAGATCTATGTGCTCTTATTAAAAATAAACATGGGGCAACTATTAAAACTTTGCGTTCAGATAACGGAACTGAATATGTCAACCAAGAATTTGGACAGTTCCTTGCCTCAAATGGCATTGAACATCAAACGACCTGTGTTAACACTCCAGAGCAAAATGGTGTTGCAGAGCGTAAAAACAGACATCTGCTTGAGGTTGCACGCTCACTTATGTTTACAATGAATGTGCCTAAATTTCTTTGGGGGGAAGCAATAAAAACTGCAACATATTTGATAAACCGTATGCCTCTTCGGGTTCTTGGTCATAAGACTCCTGTTGAGTGTCTCTTGAAATCTAATGATTTTGTAGTTCCTCCGAAGGTCTTTGGGTGTGTTTGCTTTGTGCACGACTATAGGAACTCTGTTGGAAAATTAGACCCCCGTGCTCTCAAATGTGTTTTCATGGGTTATTCTGCCTCCCAAAAGGGTTATAGATGTTGGTGTCCTTCGGAGCGTCGTTTTTTTGTGAACATGGATGTGACGTTCCGTGAACATGAATCATATTATGGACCAACAAATGACACTGGCATTGCCTTATCCCCACCTGAAGTGCAACAAGAGGGGGAGAGTGATGATGGAGGCCCTCCATTAAGCCCTATTCTTGTTTCCACTTCAGATGGTTTACCCATTCTTGATAATGCTCAAAATCAGGGGGAGGAGACAAATAATGATGGGTGTATTAATGGTTCTGGTCATGGAGACGTACAAGATACAATGGAAAATACTTCACTTCCTTCTCAAGAGGGTGAGCTTACCATGCATGAGGACCCGGGTACTAACACTAACTCTTCTAGTTCCATTGCTCCTATTAGCACCGCAGGGCAAAGTGATAGCCAATTATCTACTCATACTCCTCAAGATGATCAACCTATTGCTTTGAGGAAACCAATTAGAAATCGAAACATCCCAGGACACCTCAAAGATTTTGTTGGACCTAAACATAACATAGCAAATTTCATTTCCTATGATTACTGTAGTCTACCATTCAAAAGCTTTATTGGCTCTTTAGACTCTGTGTCCACACCATCTAATTGGAAAACTGCTATAGAGGACCCAAAATGGAAGGAAGCAATGCTTGATGAGATGAAAGCCTTGGAGAAGAATGAGAGTTGGGAGCTCGTGGATCTACCACCAGGCAAGCAACCTGTAGGATGTAAGTGGGTCTTCACTATTAAGCACACTCCTGAGGGTAAGGTGGAGAGATATAAAGCACGCCTTGTTGCAAAGGGCTACACACAAACATATGGAATCGATTATGAAGAGACCTTCGCACCAGTGGCAAAGATGAATTCAATAAGGACGCTAATATCATGTGCTGTAAACCTAGGTTGGGATATTTATCAGATGGATGTGAAGAATGCTTTCCTTCATGGTGATCTTCAAGAGGAGGTATATATGCATATTCCACCTGGGTTTGAGTCGAGTCAAACCATTGGAAAGGTGATGCGCTTGCATCGCTCTTTGTATGGCTTAAAGCAGTCACCACGAGCTTGGTTTGATCGGTTTAGACAAGCCATGCTAAAAAGGGGTTATCTTCAAAGCAATGCCGATCATACCCTATTTTATAAGCACACTGATGGCAGAGTGGCAATCCTTATAGTGTATGTAGATGACATTGTGGTTACTAGAGATGATTCCAAAGAAGTTGCAGGTCTGAAACATCACCTTGCACGGGAGTTTGAAGTGAAAGACTTGGGACAACTAAGATACTTTCTTGGTATAGAGGTCTCACGAGGATCAAAGGGTATCTTCCTCTCACAACGGAAGTATATCTTGGATCTACTCAAGGAAACAGGTATGCTTGGTTGTCGACCTGTAGCTACACCTATTGAACAAAATCATAGGTTAAGTAGTGATGCAGGGACACCGGTTGATCGGGAACGCTACCAAAGACTTGTTGGAAGGTTGATATATCTGTCTCATACCCGTCCAGATATTGCCTTTGCTGTGAGTGTAGTTAGCCAATATATGAATGACCCAAAGTCAGCTCATATGGAAGCTGTGATTAGGATACTGCGATATCTTAAGGGGTGCCCAGGAAAAGGCCTCTTATATACGAGACAAGGGGACCTGCAAGTTGAATGCTATACTGATGCCGATTGGGCAGGTTCTCTTGATGATCGGCGCTCAACGTCAGGTTACTGCACATTTGTTGGAGGGAACCTAGTTTCATGGTGAAGCAAAAAACAAAGTGTAGTGGCTTGATCTACTGCGGAGGCTGAGTTTAGATCCATGGCTCATGGCATATGTGAGTTATTATGGTTGCAGATTCTCTTAGCAGAGTTGAGGTTGTACAGGTACAAGCCTCTGATGCTATACTGTGACAACAAAGCTGCTATTGACATTGCTAATAACCCTGTTCAGCATGATCGGACCAAGCACATAGAGATTGATCGTCACTTCATCAAGGAGAAGCTTGATAGGGGAGTCGTTTGCCTTCCATATGTAACTTCAGCAAGTCAAGTAGCAGATGTTCTTACCAAAGGACTCCCAGAAAAAATATTTTCCATGTTTTGTAGCAAGATGGGTCTGTACGATATATTTGCCCCATTTTGAGGGGGAGTGTTGGTGTATGAATATTGTAATTGGGTGACTTCTTAGGGACTAAAATGTAAATTGTACAAACAAATATAAATAAGTACAGAGAGAAGGGATCGGTCTGGAACGATCCAGAGTTTTCCCAAATCCTCTTCTTCATGCTCCCTCAAATCCCTAGCTCAAATCACTCAAATCTCATATGATTTTCAACACAATGGATTAGGATCTGCACGCAAGGATGAATTGACTGGTGCGCATGATTAGGATACGCTTGCAAACTTGGGCTGTAAACATTATTTTTGGTGATAAAGTCGACAAAATATTGTTTTTTCACTGAAAAAACAAAAGAGAACATTTTTTTATGATAAAGTCAACAAATTATTGCAACGTACACCATGCGTTATTCAGAAATAGATAAACGCAAGAATATGTAAATATATGTCAAAAAAAACCCACAGCAGATGCCATGATATTGATGATGTAACTGACATGCCGTGAATAACAAAAATTGCCATGGTAAATAATAAAATTGCCATGCTATCATGATAACATCACACCTATGTGTTATTGTATATGAACAATCATGAAAACATGTCGCCACACTAATTATCAAAATTTCATATCTACATGAGAAATTTAGAAATGTTTGTTCATATCAATGGCAATAGAAAAAATTTAAAAGACAACATGGCAAAAAAATTAATTTTTCCATATACATGTAGGATTGCCGCACGTCATGAAGAAATGATGCGGGCAAAAAGAAAAAAATGTGGCAACTTTTGAAATAAATATTATTCTCTAAATCACATCAGCTTTAGGAAAAAAATAGTTGTCATAGTCACATGGAAAAAATTGGGAATTTCATTCTCTAAGACATGGCAAATTTTGGAAAATTTAAATAGGCGCGTGGCCAGTTTCAAAATTTTGTTATGGGATCAATGCAAATTTGGAAATTTGGTTTCTCGAAAACATGGTAACTTTTGAAATTTGTATAAGTACGCCTGCAAATTGAGGAATTGTGTTTTATGAAATCATGGCAACTTTTAGAAATTTGTAACTGGCACATGGAAAATTTAGGTTGTTCTCTACAACATGAATTGATTTTAGAAAAATGAGGAGTTTTGCCATGATTTTGTAAATTTGTAATGGGCACATCGCAAATTTAGGAATTTTGTTCTTTGAAAATAAAGATGGAAAATTTAGGAATTTGACATGGGTACATGGAAAAATTAGGAATTCGCCATGAACACATGACAAATTTAGGGATTTTGTTCTATAAAAATTAATGAACTTATAAAAATTATAATTAGCACATGGAAAGGTTTGGATTGTTTTTTGTAAAACATGGAAAATTTTGGAAAAACATTCTCGAAATCATGGCGGCTATATATTTGCATAGATTTTGAAAAAAAATCAAGGAAACATGGCTAATGTACAGGAAAAGTTATATAAAATCATGGCGTATACATGTGAATTTGTATAAAAAGAACCTAAAATATGGTACACCTAAGGCCGCGGTCGCCGCCACGCCCTGACATGCCTTGCCTCGCCTGCGGTCGCCGCCACGCCCTGCCTCACCTAAGGCCGCGGCCAAGCCCTGCCTCCCCTGAGGCCGCCCCCTCCCTCCCCTATCAGATCTACATCCTCCACCTCTTCCACGACCAGCCCTGCTGACCTTTCGTGCCCATGCCTCCTCATCGCCACCTACAGCACCCGGCGAGCGGCCATGGGGATGCTGAGGAGGGGAGGATATTCGCCGACTTGAGAGGGGAAGCGAGGGTCACCGGCTCGGGAGAGAGATGGCGTGAGGAGAGGAGAGGAGATAGAAAGAGATCGGGATGGAGAAGAGAGAAGAAACGGAACTGGAAGAGTCGTCTTAAATTTAGGCGCCACATGTAAGTTAATGGTAAAACTAAACACTCAAATGAACGATTTGTTTAGAACCGGGTCTGACTTGTCATAAACCAAATCAATTTTAAATCATGTGGTCGTTTGAGATTTTTTT
>NC_041384.1:755522282-755522855 GCF_002162155.2 Triticum dicoccoides
TTTTTTTGAAAGAGTAAACCATTGATGTTGTAGGTATCCGCGACAAACAAAAATTCGGTACATTCATGAACCATAACCCGAAAAGTGGTAGTTTTATGCTATTTACTCTAAAAATTTACACACATGTACATTACATCCCTATGCATATGTGTTTTTTTCCAGAATTTTCTAAAATTTATAAGTATAATTTTTTTAATTGTCAATACGCTCCATGGAGGGCTAGCTCTAAAGTGTAATTTTGATAAATATCTCACTACCTGTAATCCTCATCAGGCTCTTCATCATGTCCAACTAAATGGCTACCACAACTGGGATGTATGAGACCTTTAGCTCGATCTTCGCACCCTGTACAACAGGCTTAACAAGAAAGACACTACATTAGTAAATGGCCAATGCAAATAAAAAAAAGAAAATGATCTTCATAGCTAGAGCACAGTGTATTAGTAGCATCAAAAAATTAAAGGAAAATATGAAGATACCTTTGTCATTCTCTTTTGATTGTTTGAAGTCATCCTCCCCCAAAGGCATGCAGAGAAGAACATCTTTCTCATCGATGACCTTAAGGCGCAATTC
>NC_041384.1:755522929-755524546 GCF_002162155.2 Triticum dicoccoides
GCAAAAAACATTGTCTGTTTACCATCTAGTCCTTTCACTAAGAAGTTGTAATGCAAATAACTTTTTGAGTCCTCATCAAGTAAAATGTTTCTTTCTTTCACTTGCACAAATTCAAGATCAGTAGGCTGCAATATAATAGATATGCATGTCAATATTACAGGCCCACTTTAGATAAATAGTAAATTGCATTTCAGTTCTGCAGCTAGCTTGAATAATGGGCTAAATAAGTGGTCTCACTTGCAAAAGAATTTAAAAAAACTCACTATTGTGGCTATATTCACTTTAGTAAACCGCATGTCCATTCTGAAAACAACAAGACTGGTAATATCGTACAATGACAAACTAATTAACGTGAGTTGGTTAAGATAAATAGTGAACTACATGTGTGTTCTTAAAAAATATAGAAGTATCATTAACAGAGTAATATAGTCATGGAAGAATAACTAGAATACTAATTATTGACTGATATGTGTGGTGACCTGCATGTTATTTTGCTTGGTATATAGACTTCAAGTGCCCTCATAAAGCTCTTGCGATCATCCTCTTCAGTTTCCCTAACATACTCCTCACAAGCCTTAGCAATAGCCGCGTCAAAATCCTTGACAGTAATAGATTCTAATTCCCTAGGAGTGGGGTCATCCCAAGTCTCCAACCTTGTGTCATAACTGTATGAGATTAAAAAAAGAGAGAGAAACGAATAATCAATTAATCATGAGTTGAATTGTTTCAGTTCTGAAAAACTGGTGCGGATGAAAAGAAAGCCGTCTCAGCAAATTCAAATTAGAGGACATGTTGATTAGATTTTCTTATGAAATAAAGCAGTAGCAGCCAAAAATGATAAGAGACGTGATCACGTGAGTGTATATATAATATGTTGGCAGTCCAACTTGAGATTCATCATGCAATGGATATTGTGATGATTAGAAGATGTCTACATGTCTAATGCTATTTTTGCAGCCAAGGAGGTAGAAGTTATCCAAATTGAAGCAGCCGGGGCAGCCAAAAAAAAGTATAACTGTTTCGTTTGTGACATATAAGAGGCCTCAAATAAAACCCTTGTGGACATGCATGGATGGCTTAATTCACCGGCTCCCTTAGTCGGTGAGTTGGACCTCTCAGACGGGGCAGTTATCGAACCAACTATATCATATTAGTGCAAATTAATCAAGAGATGGCAGGCCATGCTGACGCAAACTGAAAATTCCTAAGTCCTTTGTTTTTCCTAGAGACTAGAAAGAAGTTACCCGTCAAGTGTATATAGAAAGTCTGGTCTGGTGTTTTATGATTCGATTCGATTCGATTGGGTGTGCGGTCGACTAAGTTTACTACATGGATGCAAGAAAAGGAATAAAAAACAGTTGCAAAATAAGATACGGTGGTGGATATACGCATACGTACTAGTCGAAACGTTGACCATCCCAAAGTTTGACGAGATAAGACGGTAGATTGTCCTCGTCGAACGGCAGATCTTCTTCGTCCTGGGGGGTCCTCCGCTGCTTATCCATGTCCTTCACTCATACACAAATCAATCGTAAGCACACGCACGCGGACGGAGGGTTTAATCCCGATCGGCCGATGGCAACAAAAACAAAGGGGCAAATAAAGCGAATCACCTGC
>NC_041384.1:755525313-755530504 GCF_002162155.2 Triticum dicoccoides
CTCGGGGTGAGCATGCTGGACATCTTCTTCTTCGTCTGGCGGTACATCTTCTTCTTTGTTTGACGGTACATCTTGGTCTAGCGGTACTTCTTCTTCGTCTAACCGCAGATCGTCTTCGTCCTCGGGGGTCCTCCGCTGCTTACCCATGTCCTTCACTCATACACAAATCAATGGTAAGCACATGCACGCGGACGGAGGGTTTAATCCCGATCGGCCGATGGCAACAAAAACAAGGGGGCAAATAAAGCGAATCACCTGCGACTGTCGAGAGGTTTCAGTAGAGGGACGGGGGTAGGTGTCCTCGGGGTGAGCATGCATCCTTCTTCCACCTTATCCTTCTAAAAGTTTCACTCTTCGGCTCCACAACCTTCTTCCACCTTGCATCCAACCCGTCCAGATATTGCCTTTGCTGTGAGTGTAGTTAGCCAATATATGAATGACCCAAAGTCAGCTCATATGGAAGCTGTGATTAGGATACTGCGATATCTTAAGGGGTGCCCAGGAAAAGGCCTCTTATATACGAGACAAGGGGACCTGCAAGTTGAATGCTATACTGATGCCGATTGGGCAGGTTCTCTTGATGATCGGCGCTCAACGTCAGGTTACTGCACATTTGTTGGAGGGAACCTAGTTTCATGGTGAAGCAAAAAACAAAGTGTAGTGGCTTGATCTACTGCGGAGGCTGAGTTTAGATCCATGGCTCATGGCATATGTGAGTTATTATGGTTGCAGATTCTCTTAGCAGAGTTGAGGTTGTACAGGTACAAGCCTCTGATGCTATACTGTGACAACAAAGCTGCTATTGACATTGCTAATAACCCTGTTCAGCATGATCGGACCAAGCACATAGAGATTGATCGTCACTTCATCAAGGAGAAGCTTGATAGGGGAGTCGTTTGCCTTCCATATGTAACTTCAGCAAGTCAAGTAGCAGATGTTCTTACCAAAGGACTCCCAGAAAAAATATTTTCCATGTTTTGTAGCAAGATGGGTCTGTACGATATATTTGCCCCATTTTGAGGGGGAGTGTTGGTGTATGAATATTGTAATTGGGTGACTTCTTAGGGACTAAAATGTAAATTGTACAAACAAATATAAATAAGTACAGAGAGAAGGGATCGGTGTGGAACGATCCAGAGTTTCCCCAAATCCTCTTCTTCATGCTCCCTCAAATCCCTAGCTCAAATCACTCAAATCTCATATGATTTTCAACACGATGGATTAGGATCTGCACGCAAGGATGAATTGACTGGTGCGCATGATTAGGATACGCTTGCAAACTTGGGCTGTAAACATTATTTTTGGTGATAAAGTCGACAAAATATTGTTTTTTCACTGAAAAAACAAAAGAGAACATTTTTTTATGATAAAGTCAACAAATTATTGCAACGTACACCATGCGTTATTCAGAAATAGATAAACGCAAGAATATGTAAATATATGTCAAAAAAAACCCACAGCAGATGCCATGATATTGATGATGTAACTGACATGCCGTGAATAACAAAAATTGCCATGGTAAATAATAAAATTGCCATGCTATCATGATAACATCACACCTATGTGTTATTGTATATGAACAATCATGAAAACATGTCGCCACACTAATTATCAAAATTTCATATCTACATGAGAAATTTAGAAATGTTTGTTCATATCAATGGCAATAGAAAAAATTTAAAAGACAACATGGCAAAAAAATTAATTTTTCCATATACATGTAGGATTGCCGCACGTCATGAAGAAATGATGCGGGCAAAAAGAAAAAAATGTGGCAACTTTTGAAATAAATATTATTCTCTAAATCACATCAGCTTTAGGAAAAAAATAGTTGTCATAGTCACATGGAAAAAATTGGGAATTTCATTCTCTAAGACATGGCAAATTTTGGAAAATTTAAATAGGCGCGTGGCCAGTTTCAAAATTTTGTTATGGGATCAATGCAAATTTGGAAATTTGGTTTCTCGAAAACATGGTAACTTTTGAAATTTGTATAAGTACGCCTGCAAATTGAGGAATTGTGTTTTATGAAATCATGGCAACTTTTAGAAATTTGTAACTGGCACATGGAAAATTTAGGTTGTTCTCTACAACATGAATTGATTTTAGAAAAATGAGGAGTTTTGCCATGATTTTGTAAATTTGTAATGGGCACATCGCAAATTTAGGAATTTTGTTCTTTGAAAATAAAGATGGAAAATTTAGGAATTTGACATGGGTACATGGAAAAATTAGGAATTCGCCATGAACACATGACAAATTTAGGGATTTTGTTCTATAAAAATTAATGAACTTATAAAAATTATAATTAGCACATGGAAAGGTTTGGATTGTTTTTTGTAAAACATGGAAAATTTTGGAAAAACATTCTCGAAATCATGGCGGCTATATATTTGCATAGATTTTGAAAAAAAATCAAGGAAACATGGCTAATGTACAGGAAAAGTTATATAAAATCATGGCGTATACATGTGAATTTGTATAAAAAGAACCTAAAATATGGTACACCTAAGGCCGCGGTCGCCGCCACGCCCTGACATGCCTTGCCTCGCCTGCGGTCGCCGCCACGCCCTGCCTCACCTAAGGCCGCGGCCAAGCCCTGCCTCCCCTGAGGCCGCCCCCTCCCTCCCCTATCAGATCTACATCCTCCACCTCTTCCACGACCAGCCCTGCTGACCTTTCGTGCCCATGCCTCCTCATCGCCACCTACAGCACCCGGCGAGCGGCCATGGGGATGCTGAGGAGGGGAGGATATTCGCCGACTTGAGAGGGGAAGCGAGGGTCACCGGCTCGGGAGAGAGATGGCGTGAGGAGAGGAGAGGAGATAGAAAGAGATCGGGATGGAGAAGAGAGAAGAAACGGAACTGGAAGAGTCGTCTTAAATTTAGGCGCCACATGTAAGTTAATGGTAAAACTAAACACTCAAATGAACGATTTGTTTAGAACCGGGTCTGACTTGTCATAAACCAAATCAATTTTAAATCATGTGGTCGTTTGAGATTTTTTTGAAAGAGTAAACCATTGATGTTGTAGGTATCCGCGACAAACAAAAATTCGGTACATTCATGAACCATAACCCGAAAAGTGGTAGTTTTATGCTATTTACTCTAAAAATTTACACACATGTACATTACATCCCTATGCATATGTGTTTTTTTCCAGAATTTTCTAAAATTTATAAGTATAATTTTTTTAATTGTCAATACGCTCCATGGAGGGCTAGCTCTAAAGTGTAATTTTGATAAATATCTCACTACCTGTAATCCTCATCAGGCTCTTCATCATGTCCAACTAAATGGCTACCACAACTGGGATGTATGAGACCTTTAGCTCGATCTTCGCACCCTGTACAACAGGCTTAACAAGAAAGACACTACATTAGTAAATGGCCAATGCAAATAAAAAAAAGAAAATGATCTTCATAGCTAGAGCACAGTGTATTAGTAGCATCAAAAAATTAAAGGAAAATATGAAGATACCTTTGTCATTCTCTTTTGATTGTTTGAAGTCATCCTCCCCCAAAGGCATGCAGAGAAGAACATCTTTCTCATCGATGACCTTAAGGCGCAATTCGGCAAAAAACATTGTCTGTTTACCATCTAGTCCTTTCACTAAGAAGTTGTAATGCAAATAACTTTTTGAGTCCTCATCAAGTAAAATGTTTCTTTCTTTCACTTGCACAAATTCAAGATCAGTAGGCTGCAATATAATAGATATGCATGTCAATATTACAGGCCCACTTTAGATAAATAGTAAATTGCATTTCAGTTCTGCAGCTAGCTTGAATAATGGGCTAAATAAGTGGTCTCACTTGCAAAAGAATTTAAAAAAACTCACTATTGTGGCTATATTCACTTTAGTAAACCGCATGTCCATTCTGAAAACAACAAGACTGGTAATATCGTACAATGACAAACTAATTAACGTGAGTTGGTTAAGATAAATAGTGAACTACATGTGTGTTCTTAAAAAATATAGAAGTAGCATTAACAGAGTAATATAGTCATGGAAGAATAACTAGAATACTAATTATTGACTGATATGTGTGGTGACCTGCATGTTATTTTGCTTGGTATATAGACTTCAAGTGCCCTCATAAAGCTCTTGCGATCATCCTCTTCAGTTTCCCTAACATACTCCTCACAAGCCTTAGCAATAGCCGCGTCAAAATCCTTGACAGTAATAGATTCTAATTCCCTAGGAGTGGGGTCATCCCAAGTCTCCAACCTTGTGTCATAACTGTATGAGATAAAAAAAAGAGAGAGAAACGAATAATCAATTAATCATGAGTTGAATTGTTTCAGTTCTGAAAAACTGGTGCGGATGAAAAGAAAGCCGTCTCAGCAAATTCAAATTAGAGGACATGTTGATTAGATTTTCTTATGAAATAAAGCAGTAGCAGCCAAAAATGATAAGAGACGTGATCACGTGAGTGTATATATAATATGTTGGCAGTCCAACTTGAGATTCATCATGCAATGGATATTGTGATGATTAGAAGATGTCTACATGTCTAATGCTATTTTTGCAGCCAAGGAGGTAGAAGTTATCCAAATTGAAGCAGCCGGGGCAGCCAAAAAAAAGTATAACTGTTTCGTTTGTGACATATAAGAGGCCTCAAATAAAACCCTTGTGGACATGCATGGATGGCTTAATTCACCGGCTCCCTTAGTCGGTGAGTTGGACCTCTCAGACGGGGCAGTTATCGAACCAACTATATCATATTAGTGCAAATTAATCAAGAGATGGCAGGCCATGCTGACGCAAACTGAAAATTCCTAAGTCCTTTGTTTTTCCTAGAGACTAGAAAGAAGTTACCCGTCAAGTGTATATAGAAAGTCTGGTCTGGTGTTTTATGATTCGATTCGATTCGATTGGGTGTGCGGTCGACTAAGTTTACTACATGGATGCAAGAAAAGGAATAAAAAACAGTTGCAAAATAAGATACGGTGGTGGATATACGCATACGTACTAGTCGAAACGTTGACCATCCCAAAGTTTGACGAGATAAGACGGTAGATTGTCCTCGTCGAACGGCAGATCTTCTTCGTCCTGGGGGGTCCTCCGCTGCTTATCCATGTCCTTCACTCATACACAAATCAATCGTAAGCACACGCACGCGGACGGAGGGTTTAATCCCGATCGGCCGATGGCAACAAAAACAAAGGGGCAAATAAAGCGAATCACCTGC
>NC_041384.1:755531246-755536252 GCF_002162155.2 Triticum dicoccoides
CTGGACATCTTCTTCTTCGTCTGGCGGTACATCTTCTTCTTCGTCTGACGGTACATCTTGGTCTAGCGGTACTTCTTCTTCGTCTAACCGCAGATCGTCTTCGTCCTCGGGGGTCCTCCGCTGGTTATCCATATCCTTCACTCATTCACAAATCAATTGTAAGCACACGCACGCGGACAGAGGGTTTAATCCCGATCGGCTGATGGCAACAAAAACAAGGGTGCAAATAAAGCGAATCACCTGCGACGGTGGAGAGCTTTCAGTAGGGCTGGGGTAGGCGTCCTCGGGGTGAGCCTGCTGGAGCGTGTTGACGGGGAGTTGGGGTGGACCGAGTTCGGCCGCCTCGAGGAGATGGCGGAGGGGCGGCGCGAGGTCAGCGGGAAGCCACGGGCTGCTGGTTTGAGGCAGGGCGAAAACGTGGAATAGGTGGAGTTAGGGCATACCTTTCACCTATTCCGTCCTTATATACGAGTCTTCAACGTGGATACGTGGATACATATATTGGGTCAGACACGGGCGGAAGTTCAAAAATCGAGGGACAGACTAGTACCAACGTCCAGCATATCGGCCCAACAGTCTGCCTGCGGCCCTCCTACAATTTTTTTTTTTGCGAATTTTTAACCGGACCTCCTCACTCTCACTAACTCTACTCACTGCTATGCCAGATTTGGCGGTGGCGGGAGCTTGGGCTCCAATCCACGGTGCCATGGATACATGTCGCCATGACGTGCTCGCGCGGACAATGTGCTTTGCTAGTGCCTGTCACCGGGCCCCTCCTCTTCAACCATGGCATCTGTCGTCAACAACAACAAAGTTGATTAGGACAGGCTTGCGGTGAAGTCCGCGGAGGAGGAGGCCTTGCCGCCCCATGGGCCTTAGACCGCAGAAAGTGGAAGAGGGGCCGCTCTAGTTAGGGCTCTAGGCATCCCTCATCGATGTGGGGCCACAAGAATGATGTCCCTGTCGTGAAACCGAGGTGGTCAGATAGAATGTCGTGTTGGGTGCCAGCCGTATTGGCCTCTTCGCCACATCGGCACCTCAAGTATTACCTCATCAATGACAGTTCTAGGGGCACGTCCTCACCACGCTGGGGTGGCGTCAGGCGCAGTGCTCATCATCGTTCGTCAAGACATAGGTGCCTCTGACATGCATGGGTCCTCGCTGACCTGAAGCTCGCAGCTTGGACCAGTCCAAGAACACCAAGGAGGTCGACGCCCAACATCGACATCAGATTAGGTAGGACATCCTCTAGATCGGGATCTCCTTGCCGAAGCGTGAGCTCCGTGTCAAGGAAGAGACGCGGAAGTGGCACAACAAGCACAACACCAACACCATGCCCAGGGACGAATGTCGTGGCCACTGGGCGGCTTCGGCAACCGTCGTGTTCTCGTCCAACAAACAAAGTTGGAGCATGGGTACCAATTGCTACAAAAGTAATGCACAACTGAACCACTACGCCTTGTTCACCGATGTCATTGTGTGTCGTGGTGTGGCACACTGGATATCTCATCATCATGGAGAACGGTGCCTTCAGATCATCAATCTAAATGCTCAGACCCGCCAAGTCTCCTTGACGATGCTCCCTTTCACAGTGAACTTCGGCCCCACCAGTAACGCATGCCTTACTTTAGGCATCAGCGGGACGCTATCAGTCCTCTGGATGCAAAACGGAGGTTCCCAACTAGAGATGTGGGAACAACGCGAGGACCCCAAAAACATGACCGGTACTTCAAAATGGCTACGTACTCGAACGATCGAGCTAAGACGACCCGGAAAGGAGAACGAAGGAAGAGCACTATGTGTCTTGAGAAAGAAGTGTGGCACAATGCTCATCAGCGACGACTTGTGTCGTGTTTACACAGTTGACCTTGAAACCGGGAGGATGGAGGAGCTGGCTGATTGGCCTCACACGCGCTCCATGTGCCATTGGGATTCCATGCCCTTGGATATTGATTGGCTCACGTTCTTCGTTTCTCGGCTTACGAGGTATAGCTAACCATTCTCATATATATGTATACACATTTTTTGGTTTATTTGGCAAAGTATGTTGGATACATTACCGTGCCAGAGGGGTTGATCAACCACGGTGTTCCTATTTAACTCGTTCTTACAACATTTAATGTTTGGGTGTTACTCATGTTTTTTTGTATTTCTTAGGGTCTCCGCGCGTCCCCTCTCATCTACTAGTGGTGATACATGCATCTGCGCCAAGGAAGAGGCGCATGGGCAGCGTGAAGGGTAAGTTACACGGTGGCATCTAGAAGTAGTGGAAGACATGCTCTAACGAACTAGATTCACCAAATGAAACACGCTAGACTCGGGAGTATATTTCTTTTGTTCTTTTGTTCGGCTTGTTATGTTTAGACTTGCATTTCTTGAAAGAGAGTTTTTACGGTACATCATACTACCGGAAATAGTGGGTAGTATATAATTGATCCGACAGTTATTATTAATTCCTCATTTTTTTGCTCCAGGACATTTCGGTAATTAACAATTAGAGTTCGGGACTAGTAATTAATGACAATAGTTCGTCAGACGCACCGCCCGGCGGAAGCCTCCTCGGCCGCACAGGGCCGGCCGCTCTGCGTCGAACGGCCTCCCGCCACCGACCCCGAGATCTTCCTCCCATGCGTCCCCAGCGTCGACGCAGCCGCCCAGCCCCGCCCGGTGGCCCTCTCCTTGTCTGCATGTACTTGGGCCGGCGCCCTGAGATCGCTTCCTCTCTTGCCCTCTCTCCGTCGAACGTACGTCGGCCGGCACCCACTAATCTAAGATATTACACAAAGGCACATGGTAGTAGACACAAGAACATATCACAGAACAGCACCACACACGAACGGGCATCGCACACAAAGCACACGCAGCACGCTGGACAAGCGCGCGCGCACACACAGACAGAGAGAGTACGCACGCGTAGCAGCAGGACGCAACAGACGCTTGCAGATAACAGAGGAAAGGGCAGAGGGAGAGGTAGGGAAGGAGAGGGCAGAGGAGGATAGAGGCGGAGGGCGTTTCCTCGGCATCGGTGCGGGGCTCGAGGTGGCGTCCATGCAGTCGTGGTGCAGTGGGCCGGCGCGGGGCAGGCTGGACGTGGGCAATGGCGACTCCGTGAAATTCCAGCTCTGTCGTCCCCTTATTCTGAAAGGGATCTGTCTACAGGATTTGGTTAACAGTAAACTACCCAAAACGCCCCTATTTACTTAATATACTACCGAAAATTTGATGTAGTATTGCCTCGTCTGAACCGTTGAACCATAGAAATAAACGGCTCCAGTTTAATTGAGGTACCGTAAAAGGTCTCTTTCTGAAATCATCAACTGTAGCTAACTTTTAATCTGTAGTTTATATACGGTGTTAGGTGAATCGTTGGATGTTGAACAATGGCTTAAAAAAAGGACCATCATAAGAGTATTCCTGCCAACTATATAAGCGGATATACTTCAAACATCTCTTTTATGGCTTGACTATTTCGCTGCCAGAATTTCCCTAGACCCTGGCCACCATAAGCAGCTGCATATCGTCGATGTAGAAACTTAGGTACTCTATTGAAATCGTACAGTTTCATGGCAGCAATTGTTTTTACGCCAGAGTGTGTAAGTTATGAAATACAGGGTGAGGTGGAGATGTGGATTTGCTGAAGGGTGGTGATCTGAAGGAGGCCTTGAGACTGGAGGATTGGCCAGGAAGTAGTGTAATCAGTGGCTCTCTGTTCGCTGGGACGGCTCTCTATTCGCTGGGACGGCTCTCTGTTTTCGTGCGATGTGAAGTTTCTGAGGCCTTTTTTGGTTCATAGGATAGGATTATTGTAAGAATAGAAATTTTGTAGGAAATAAGATGACATGTATCTCAAATCCTATGAGTAGGAATAGAAAACGAGATGTCATTTGTTTGACACCAAAGGAATTTTTCCATTAAATCTAGACTCATTTTTATTTTCCTATGAAATGTGGAGGATAGGAACCAATCCTATGTAAAAATAGGAATCCATTCCTATGAACCAAAGGGCTCTAAAGGAAAAAAATCCTATAAAAATCCTATCCTCTAAAATTCATATGAAATTTCTTCAAACCAAAGGAGGCCTCAAGAATGTTCGTTTAAACCCTGAGGTATGGGTGTTTGTTTGTACCAGAAGTCTGTGAGCTGGTGATCTGTACTGCTTCCGAACATTTTTGTTTGGCTGAGCCGTGTACTCTGAAGAAAAGTCTGTGAGTAATAACTAGATGGAAAAAAAAAAAACGACGACCACAGTGGGAGTCGAACCCACGACCTTCTGATCCGAAGTCAGACGCGCTAATCCACTGCGCTATGCGGTCACGATGACATTTCTACATCCGTACCGCTTAGGACACGAAAATATTTGAAATCTAATGTGTGTTTTTTTTTAGCGATGCCAAAAGAGATATTTGAAACAAGAAGGTACTACTGCGGATCACAATCGCTCAAATAGAGATAAAAGTCAAAATCCAAATTCAGAACGCAAAAAGGGAACGAAAAGTACATTCTGACATGGATGCACGGCTTGCAAGGGGAAGAGTCCAAAGCATACATTTTTGCTTGATATGCAGCATTCGTGGGCCAGGCTAACCCACCGGTTAGCTAACACAATTAACTAGCCTAGGCCGGCGGTTAGGTAGCAGTGTAGTTTCTAGTGGTGTCTTTTGCTCTGTCAATTTGTATATGTATCTAAAAAAAAAGGTGGAAATCATGCGAAGCTACTGCGTACGTACCTCGTGCTGCGGATGGATCGATGGATCAATGGATGGAGCTTTCCGAGCGATGGAGCTGTCTACGTGGTACCAGTGTACTAGTTTAGAGCAAACTAAATTAACCCAGTGTGCAAGTGGTAGTATATTTTTTGGGTATGGACCTACCTACCTTGGCTTGATTTCTCCTGATCCATCCATCTTATCGTATCAATAAATCATGACACCTCCACCCAAATCCACCAAAAATATCCTAGCTAGATAAATCCCTGTGAAAGGGAAAGAAGTTTGCTTTCCATATAT
>NC_041384.1:755536733-755539183 GCF_002162155.2 Triticum dicoccoides
TGGGAAAACATCCAATGTCTTAACCTTCAATCATGGCAATACAACGAACACCATAAATAAATAAGAAAAATTACATCCAGATTCATAGACCACCTAGCGACGACTACAGGCACCGAAGCGAGCCAAAGGCGTGCTACCGTCATCGCCCATCCCTTATCGGAGTCGGACAAAACTTGTTGTAGTTGACAGTCCGGAATTCTTCATGCTAAGGACCCATACGACCAACGCACCATAACAACAACTGCCGCCGATGAAGAGTGGAAAAGATTAAAAGGATCACACATACGTAGATGGACGATGCAGATCCACCGGAAACACACCTCCACACGCCCACCAACGATACTAGATGCACCACTAGAACTGAGCTAGGCGGGAAGAACCTTATTTCATTATCAGGGAGCCACCGCCGTCTCGCCTTCTTGAGCAGGATACAAACCCTAAAAAATCATAAACACATCTAAACACAGAGCCCTCCCACCAATAGGGGCCGGGATCCATCATGCTCCCATGGCCCTAAACCACCGGGGACGAGGCAGACCGGCGCCGGTGGGAGGCGGATAAACCCTATTTTTTTAGGGGAGGAGGCGGCTTGTCCACGTCCGCGTGTTGCCAGTTTCCGACCTAGTTTGTTTTTCCATATGATAATGTTGTGCATAATAAGGCTTTGTACATGAAAAACATTTACAAGTTATGTTTTTCATGTGTACCCTGGGATGAGTACATATATAATCCAAAAAATTGACACCCTCCTTTCTTATGATGGAAGATTCTTGCTCATCAAATCAGTCTTCTCTGAACTGCCAACTTTTTCCATGTGTACCCTGGCTCTGCTAGTTCGAGTAATTGATCAAATCAACAAATATGTGTAGAATTTCCTATGAAGAAAGTATGGTGTGGAGGATAAGGGCACTGCTCTGACTGCTTGGTCTAAAGTTTGCAAACCAAAACAACAAGGAGGTCTTCGAATACTAGATATTGTTGTACATAATAAGGCTGTGCTCATGCAAAACATTTACAAGTTCCTAAACAAAGAAGATATCCCCTGGATCAAGCTCATTTGGGAGAAGTACTATCAGAGAAATGCACCTCTGGGCAAACCAGAAGGATCACTTTGATGGAAGGCCCACCTTTCGCTCTGGAATGATTTTAAGGAAGCCAGTACATGTAAAATCACATCTTGACAATCTGTTCCGATCTGGAAGCATAACTGGGAAGGGGAAGATCTACAACAAATTTTTCCTGAACTGCACTCCTATGCAATTGATGACTCACCTTCCTTGCAGAAATTCAGTGATTCTCATGATTGGACGGAACATTTTCACCTAGCAATGTCCACTGAAACTTTTGAGCAGTTCAACAAGATGAGAGAAATCATCCCAGAGGTGGATCCCAGCAGCAAGGATAAATGGATATGCAATGGTAGAACTAACATATATTCATCCATGCAAATGTACATCATGCTGACGGGAGATGAAGTGGGGCATCCTATTTTCAGCTTAATCTGGAGCAGTTCCAGTAGACTCAAGCATAAGATCTTCTTTTGGTTGGTTGCCCACTACAAAATTAACACAAGAGCTCTTCTAAAGAGCAAAATAATGCATTTGGACAACGGAAAATGCCATCGGAGGCCGAGCTCCAGTGAGCTCGTTTTTATTTTTTATTTTTCTGGAGCATGAAAATTTTCAAATTTATTTTTTGAACACACATGCACATGTATACTATGTATATGCAAAATTTCACAGTATTATACGTTTATATGTGGCCTACAGGAAAAAGACAAATACACATTTTTAATGGGCCTTTTATTTTTGTTATTGGGCCAGAAATTTGTTATTTTTGTACAGCCTATAAATCACAACATTTTTCGACGAAATTTAACACGTTCTTACGGAATACATATAAGTTTTCATGATATTTTTTTCAGATTTTTTTGGAACTTTTAAATATGCTTTTTGATTTTTTTTTCAAAATACCGAGCTCACTGGAGCTCGGCCTCCAAAAATCCGCACTCATTTGGACAACCCTTTTTGTCCTAATTGTAGTCAGATGGCAGAGGAAACCACCGTGCACCGGCTCTTGAACTGTAACTTTGCACAAGAATGTTGGAACACTCTGATCCCTAGCAAGAAGAGAGGCGCCTCAGTGTATGAGGAAATCATGTTTGCCATTGAATTACTCCCTAAGCATTTTGCTCCAGAAATTGTCATTTTGGGATGCTGGAATATTTGGACACAGAGAAATGGGAAAAAAAATTCAGAGCTCAACAATAATCCATCCAGGCCCGGAGATTCTATCTTAAACAAGACCTCAAGCTGCTACGATTTAAAGTTCAAGAGAAGCATGTTCAAGAACTCTCACAGTGGATAGACAATAGTATGTAATCCCATCTGGAGGGCCTTTTTCTATATCAGGCATTGGCTAGCCTTTTCCCTTCTGGAGGGCCTTTCTTT
>NC_041384.1:755539307-755544361 GCF_002162155.2 Triticum dicoccoides
TATCGATGTATCTATCTAAAAATGTCCATCGGAGCAGAATCAAAACATCCGTGACTCCCCACAAAATAAGAAATGAAAAAAAATCCAGCACCAGCATAAGTTCGTTCCTCAGCATGCTTTTTTTAAATCAACCTTTTCCATTTTTTTTTTGTTCCTTCTTTCTTCTTCTTTTTCTCTCGCAACTAGATACTTTTACTCCCTGCAAGAAAAAAAGGAATGCTTTTGAGAATGATGAAAATATTGGAACGAACAATTATATAAATAAACTCTGAAAAACTGTAATTTCAATGAGTTCTTTATTAAACTATTATTACGCACATAAAGGGTCGAATAGAGAGAAATACATAGAACAAACGCAATGGAACTGGTCAGCGCTGGTGAATGGTAGAAATGTTTATACCGTGCTGTGCTGATCGCTACAGATGCACCCTTTCGAGTAACTAATTAAACATTGGCTCGTAATCAAGAAGCTAGCTAGGCCGGTGGTTAGAAAATATACATTTGAAGCGTAACTTGTTAACCAATTGGTGTCTTTTGGCTTTTGCTATGTTTGTAGCTAAGTAGGAAACCGTGCGGAAGCTACTCGTGGATGGAGCTTTCTGACAGATGAGTGTTGTTGTTTTCTGTACATTGCCAATCGCTTTGACAGCAGGGTCGTCGTGTAGAGCCCCTCTCAGTGTGCATATACTACTACGTACTCCTATCCAAAGGAGTAGTATATATTTTAGTTTCGGACCTACTTTAGGCTTGATTTTCCTGGTAGACGGATCGATCTTATCGTATCAATCATGACACCTCCACCCAAACCAACGAAAATCAATTAACAAGAAGGAATGAATTCTCTACCGATCTCTCTGATAGGGAAATAAGATGTTTTTCTCAATAATATATGCAAAGTTGACGTTGAATCAAGCTTGGTGGCCATGAAATTCCACAAATTCGTCATTTGTTTACTGGTAATGCCTTTGTCGTCAACTTGGAAGAAGAATTTCGTCTTTCACTGCCGTACGTTGATGTGCATGGCTAGCTAATGACGTGTCTCTGCTTTTTCGGCAAAGATTAGGTGTATTTGCTAGTGTGATGAGAAAGAGGATAATATAAGTATAAATAATCCAAAACCAAAAATGTGATACCTAGTGTCATCTTAATCTGTGGTCGATGGATCAGAGCAGCTAGCACGGCTCTCCATTAAACAATGACAAGCAGGACGGCACCACCAGGATATGTTCGATTCTACACTTTCTTCCCCACTCACCTTTGATTTTCCCTTTTGTTTTCTCTCGATATTTTGGTTGCGCTCCTCCCTACGCGTGGCTGAGTGCACCGTCTACGCGTGGTTTCGAAATTCAGACAAGAAAGCAGAGCAAGGTAAAAAAAAAAGGAACTGTAGTACTCCAGTAAATACTTATCTCAATTCAGAGTACAGGCGTAGAAAATCCATGGGTGCACATGCATGCCAAGGCAAGGAGCTTCAATGCCGTTTCTTTTAAAGAACGAAAAAGGAAAGAAATATGGAGGTATTACGTGCGTGGCAGCCGTCCATCTCGCTCGAGGTTCTAATTCTACTACGTACTTCGATCGAGTGATCCGCCATGGGCGACCACTGGTTGGCGCGTTCAGATTTCAGAAGGAAGGGGAGGCGCGGGGCGGGCACGGCTGCGACGGCCAGAACTGCGCGGGCTTGACCTTGGAGACGCTGGTGAGCACGCCCAGCGGCGTCACGTCGCCCACCACCGTCACCTTCTTGCTCGGGATGTCGATGTCGAACGACGTCACGCCCTCCATCTTGGCGATGTGCTTCTTCACCTTGCCCGCGCACCCCTTGCAGTGCAGCGACACGCGCAGCACCACCACCTGCGTCGTCCTCGCTGCCGCCGTCGTCGAGGACGACCGCGCCAGCGCCGCCGCCTTGTGCTGCTCCGTGTCTTGGACGGCCGTGATCTCTGATGACGACGAAGCAGAGGAGGACGTCCCTGACGACGAAGACTCTGCTTGGTGCACAGTCGACGGCGGCGCGTCCTTGGCGAAGGGAGCCGGCAGGGAGGCGTCGGCCGGGAACGCGTCGATGAAGGACGGCGGCGGAGGCTTCCCTTCGCCGCCGGGGAACGCGTCGATGAAGCACGGCGGCGGAGGCGGGGGCAACGCGAGGACGTCGAGGTCGTCGGACTGCAGCCGGGAGGAGTTGAGGAGGAACCTGGAGGAGGTGGCCGGGCTGACCAGCCTCTTCTCCGAAGATCTAGTACCGCCACTGATACCAGCAGCACCAGCAGTGGTGCTCTTCTTCTTCTTCTTGGTGCCGTGGCCGTGCAGCTGGTGCTGGGAGTCCTCTGAGAGCGCCGAGTCTTTGGTGGTGCTACTGGTGCTTGGCCTTGGCGGCTTGGAGGTGGAGGAGCGGTGTGGGTCGCGGAGCCGCGGCGAGTGGCGGTCGATGGCCCGGCCGCTGCTGCCGACGATGGCGCCGGTGCCGGTGGAGGCGATGATGTTGGTGGCGTCGGCGGAGGAGCAGGAGATGGAGATGGAGGGCAGGCCCAGACGCTTGTGCACGCCCTTGAGAAGCAGAGACGCCATGGAACGAAGCAAGATGGCCGGCCCGATTACTCTGAGTCTCTCTCCGGGTCTGGGTTGGGTTGGTGGTGCACAATGAAATGAATGATGATTCTCCGGGAGAAAGGAGCTTTTAAACTTGGGGCTTTGGAAGGAAGGTGCCAAAGCAAAAGCCAAAACCGCTACCAAGGAGTGTACTCTTGCTTCTTGGGCCGCTTCTTGGGTTGACGTGGGACATGTACGTGGCACAACCTGTGTGACCACGTGTGCGTGCTGCTCCAGCATATGCAAGCATGCTCCGATCCAGCTGGACGGTTTCGGACCGTAGTGAGTGAGTTAGTCAGTGAGTGTGCTACTGGCCACTAGCTAGCTTCACCTACCGGCTGTACCTACCAGCCGGACAAGACCAGAGCTGTGCATCTGCATGCACGCTGCACGCTGACTGACATCATCAGTCTGGCAGGTACATGTACTGCCTGTCTGGAATCAGCCCGTTACATATCGACAGCAGCAGCAGCGTCTATCGCGTAATCAGCAGCAGGAGGATCTAATCTGTACGTGCCGTAAATTTTGCTGACGAACAAGCTCTGGAGCTGTGTGCACTAGTTTGAGATTCGACTAGTTTAAAGGCGACGCAGCTGAGAGCCTGAGATGGCATCCACGACGGACGGCCGGACGCGCGTGCCTAGAGATTCGACGTTGATATATAGATGGTGCCAAATCTGCACCGGAATACTAGCCGGTGCGCTAGATCGTGGAACTATTTCACTGCTGATAGTAATGCATATCACTAGTTTAAACATGACACACGCAGCTGAGATGGCATCCACGGCGGACGCGCGTGTGCAGTAGCCTAGAGATTCGATGCAGCTGCACATGCATGCATGCGAGCCCGCACGTAGAGAGAGATTCACTGTGACAGATCATGGAGCTACTTCAGTGCTAATACTATGTACTGCACATCTTCGTCTCTGACATAAATAAACATACATGTATCGCATCCGATGTTCATGTTCAGATACGTTAGCGTAGAGTGAAAATAGGGACCGCCTATCCCTCAATGGACTGAAAATTTCAGAAAATAGTGTCAGTTGATTCCCTCAGGTCCGAACGATCCTACCGAGCAAGTCAAATACAGCTAGCACACTGCACACGCATATGTATAGAGCTAAAGACACGTAGGCATCGACTTGTACAGCTTGGTCGATCGGATTACTGCTCGTCGCCATTCATCCATCCATCAAAATCGTATAGTACAAGTCAGTCAGAAGAAGAATAGGGAGAAAGGGACCCGAATATATTCGAGACATTTGGTGCAACAGCCGCCACTCTTTCTTCCTCCGTGGCCGGGAGAAGGAGAAAAGGACCCGAGAGGAGCACGGCCAACTTTCTTCCTAGTCTGCTGTAAGAAACAGCTACACATGTCATTACGTCACTGTCCACCTTTTATTTTGTTGACATTTATACACGACCAGCGAGGAAGCAACGCAAATTTATTTACTTACGCGTGTGATCGATTTGGTGCAGATCACTCTTATTGACCGACTCACCGCTGCTGACCGGTTTGTCTAACGTCTTTGTTTGGTGAAATGCATGGATTACAATTTGATCGTACTATTATAAATTGGTGCACTACTCATTAGTCGTCGTAGTAGTTGGTGTTCCGTTATTTTCTTACTACTCAATTACTATTACAACTAATCATGACTTGTACCAAGCTCCATTGAACTTGCATTGCATGATCTAGCATTATTTTGTAAAGACATTTCTTTTATTTACTTAAAAGGTGCCACAAGGAAAGCTTGCAGGAAGCTAAAAAAAGACGCACTAAACATGGACCACGTGTAACGCCGAGCTAGATGCACGCGTACCTGAAATTAGGCAGCGGCGGGAGACGGCTAGAAAGGAAGAATACACCAACATATTCCAAGGAAAGGTGGTGTTGCTATACATATACTCCCTCCGTCCGGAAATACTTGTCATCAAGATGAATAAAAGGGGATGTATTTAGATGTATTTTACTTCTAGATACACCTCTTTTTATCCATTTTCATGACAAGTATTTCCTGACGGAGGGAGTATGTAGCACAGTTAGCTGGCACAATGGTCAAAATGATCCCTTAATTTGTGCACCACAACTTGCCACTTCTTGTCCAATATGGAAGAAAAGCCAATGACTGCACCAATCCCTAGGCAAATTTGGGCAAGCTTAATTTACTTTTTGGTGTAATCATGGCCGGCCTGCATGCATCCTCGTCCGGAGAAGCTGCACTGAAACAATGGCAGGTAGACGCAGGTGTATATTGTCTCCTTAATTTCTGCCCTTTTTGGGAGTAGTAGCCTTTCCAGATGCATCTTTTTTCTCTTTCTATATCTACCACGTCACGGGTACACCAGAGCTACCTCAACAAGAACACAAATGGTTATCACCTCACTTGAGCAACTCATCGGCTTCCTCTATAGTCTACGCGTCCGCGGCGCGGTGCGACACCATCCCCGGCGCTCCCGCT
>NC_041384.1:755544573-755554962 GCF_002162155.2 Triticum dicoccoides
CCCATTGGCTGCTATTCTCTCCAGTCTCACCGTCCGCGACGCTTCTGTTGTTCGCAACATTATCGCTACGACCACGGGGGATATTAGAGATATATTTGAGCTACATGTATTTGGTAGTCTAGAATTTGTAATCCTTCTCCTACCTTATCTCTACGAGAGGCTTTTTGCCCTTCAAATCTATACTCCTATATATACTCGCCGTGAGGCTCAATAGAACATCCATCATACATCTCATAAAAAAGTGTCAGATGGTAAGCTGTCCACACACGCGCGCGCGCGGGGGGCATGTATACGTTTGGTAGAGGGAGCCACGACCACCATGAGCTCGAATAGAATCTGATGCTTCCTACCGGGAGCACTTTCTTTCATTGGTTTTGTCATACAATGTGCGCATTGCTTTTCCGTTTTCTTAAAAAAAAAGGAGTGCACATTGCTGCTTTCCTCTCGCGCGTGTATGTTTGTTTTTATTTTGCAGGGATCTCCTAGCTAGTTATGGATTGGTCGTCTTTCACACGCATGTGGTTTCTTTCATCCGATTTGAAAAACTGACAACAACAAGGGGAACAAAGAGCCCTTGTAAAACTAAGTGTTACTTTCAAAGTTCCATCCAAGAAAAATAGCACTATATGTGAAATGGTACACCACCTTCCACATCTCGACACTCATCCATTCTTAGTATCTTGTAGTACTAAGAAATAACATGGCAGTCACTCGTACGACTGAGCTAGGATTTGTTGTAGATGTTGGCTCCACAGTCCAGAACATTTTCATTGAACAGCATTTCAAACCAAACAAAAGATAAGAAACAAGGGATAATTTTCATTGAACAGCATTTCAAACAAGCACTACATGCTCAGCCTGCTCCTTTTTTTTACCAGTTTCTTCGTTTCTTTGTGTACGCTATGAGTGCATGATCGGGTAGTGCGTATATGCTATGACTCTAAAAATTGTGTTCATGAGTAGCCTAGGGCTGTATGTGATTATAGATACCAAAAATCATTACAACATACGAGTACTAATTATGCAGCACTCTTCGGAGTAGCTTATTAAACACGGGTTTGTAATTAAGAAGACATGCTAGCTATCTAGGCCGGCGGTTAGTGTTGGTTTTTGTTATGTTTGTAGCGAAGTCGGAAACCATGGATGGAGCCTTCGGAGTGGCGAGTGTTGTTGTTTTCTCTGTATTATCTTATCAAGTCGCTTTGACAGCAAGGTACTCCCTAGTGTAGCGCAGAAGAGCTTTTTGAGTGTGTGTATATATAACTATGCAAAGAAGGGTCATATACTCATATATATTTTTGCTTTCGGCCAATCTTATCTGGGCTTGATTTTGCTGGTCGATGGATCGATGTTATATCATATCAATCATGACACCTCCACCCAAAACAACCAAAATCTGTTAACAAGCATGAACTCCCTATCGATCTCTGTGATAGGGAAACAAGATGTTTTCTTTAGCTGATCAGAGTAAAATGTGAAGAATGTTGACGTCTAAGCTTCCAATTGCTCTTTCACTGCTGTTGATGTACTACTACACGGCGGCTAATGATGGATTACAATCAACTTAGATGGATGGATATCTTGGCTTTTGCACTTATGCTGCTGCTAGTGGTGGATGGAGAATAATAAGATATATATAATCCAAAAGAAAAATGTGATACTCGTAGTCATCTTTGTGAGAACCATCCATGTCGTCCACCCGAATAGAATCAAAATGTTACATACTAAACAATGACAAACGGCACCACCCGGGATAAGTTTGATTCTACACTTTCTTCTCCACTCAACTTTAATTTCCTCCTTTCTTTTCTCTCAAATCTTGATATTTTGAGTGCGCGATCGACTAGACTAGTATATGCTTTGTTTGGAAATTCATACAAGAAAGCAGAGCAAGGTAAAAAAAAATACTATTATTACAGTACAGGACCTATTGTATTGTACTACCTAACGTAAAAAACGTTTTTATATTATGAGACGGAGGGCGTATATCTCAATTCAGAACACACATATAGAAAATTCAGCTTCGTTTCATTTCTTTCACAAAAAAGGAAGAAAGATAGAGCTGCGGCTAGCCTGACGTACATACGTGGCAGCAGCCGTCGATTCTTTTCTTTCAGGCACGCGCTTTTTTTTACGAAACCTCGTCAGAGGGCGGGGAGCTCCCGCATTTGCATATAGAAGAAGAAAGTTGGTCCGGTTAATAAGGGAAACCCGACCCAAAAACCATACATGCATCAGTTAATTAAGGGAAACCGGCGAAGACCACACACACCGGACTAGCACTCAAGGGACGTCGTCCGAGCCAGATACAAGGATGCCGAGGCCCAAGACCATCGTCAACACAGAATGGACGACAGACACTGATGATGGCTACCTAGTCTGCTAATCCTGATGATGTGGTTCAGACTTGAGAGATAGTTGTTGAGTTCAGAAGGACGCGGAGGCGCGCGGGGGGTACGGCTGCGACGGCCAGAACTGGGCGGGCTTGACCTTGGCGACGCTGGTGAGCACCCCCAGCGGCGTCACGTCGCCGACCACCGTCACCTTCTTGCTCGGGATGTCGATGTCGAACGACGTCACCCCCTCCATCTTGGCGAGGTGCTTCTTCACCTTGCCCGCGCAACCCTTGCAGTGCAGCGACACCCTCAAAACCACCACCTGCGTCGTTCTTCTCTCCGTGGTCGTGGACGACCGCGCCAGCACCGCCGCCTTCTGCTGCTCCTCTTCTTGGACGGCTGTGATCTCGGACGACGACGAAGCAGAGGAGGAGGACGAGGAGGTCTCTGCTTGCTGTACCGGCGACGGTGCCTCCTTCGCGAAGTAAAGAGGGAGCGAGGCGTCGCCGGGGAACGCGTCGATGAAGGACGGCGGCTTCCCTTCGCCGCCGGGGAACACGTCGATGAACGACGGCGGCGGTGGCGGGGGGAGCGCGAGGACGTCGAGGTCGTCGGACTGCAGCCGGGAGGAGTTGAGGAGGAACCTGGACGACGTCGCCGGGCTTACCAGCCTCTTCTCTGAAGTCCCAGCAGCAGCAGTGGTGCTCTTCTTCTTGTTGTTGTTGCCGTGACCGTGCTGCTGCTTGGAGTCGCCGGAGGACGCCGAGTCTTTGGTGCTACTGGTACTGGTGCTTGGCCTTGGCGGCTTGGAGGTGGAGGAGCGGTGTGGGTCGCGGAGGCGCGGCGAGTGGCGGTCGATGGCCCGGCCGCTGCTGCTGCCGACGCCGTTGGTGGTGGTGGTTGAGGCGATGATGTTGGTGGCGTCGGCGGAGGAGCAGGAGATGGAGATGGAGATGGACGGCAGGCCCAGCCGCTTGTGAACGCCCTTGAGAAGCAGAGACGCCATGGAATGGAACCCGGCCGGATTACTCTGAGTCTCTTGGTCTCGGTCGGGTTGGTTGGTGGTGCTGGTGCACAATGAAATGAATGATGATTCTCTTCTTCTTCAGCTTGTATTCTAGTATTTGTATGTCTGTGTGCCCACTGCTGGCTCGCGTGCTTCCAAGCTTGCAACTTTGGAAGGAAGGGAGGGGCCAAAGTCAAAGCCAAAGCTGCCACGAAACACTCTCTGGTTGTGTTGACGTGGGCCACCAGCCACGTGGCACAGCTTGTTGTCCACGTGTGCACGCCTTGTCAGACTAGAGCTAGAAGTCACTCCTGCTGTGAGTGAGTTGATCAGTGAATTACTGGCGAGTAATGCTACATCGACGGGCGGTTTTACATAATGGATTTGAGTTGTCAAATTATTATTGGATTAAGGGGAGTGAGAGGCCCCACCCACCTGAAAATTAGGGAGGGAGGATTACAGGGAAGGTTCCCGTAAAGCTTTGTAACAACCCCGTACGTTTAGCATTTTCGGTTACTGACTACTACCTTTGTCTGGCTTATAGTTTTATCGTATTTCGGATCAAAGTCTGACAATATATTTGACTAGCAAAATATTAATGCATGCCAAAATTATATGGTTGTCAAAGTTATATGGTTGCACTCATATTTGAATGTATTTTCTTGATATTATTTTATTATGTATATCTTATATTTTATTAGTTAAATTTATAATTTACATATGACCTACAATATGTTAAGGATTAGTAAATCAAAACGAAGATAGTGCTATACTACTTCACCTACCTACCCACCAACGGGACAAGACCAGCAGAGAGTGCATGCACGTTGCATACTGACTGACAGCAGATGCATGTCGTGGAATCAGGCCCGTCAGTAACTGGAGTCAGTGCATGATCTACATCGATCAGTTGCATGAGCAACAACAGATTCTAATCGACAATCTGTGTAATCACGCGCACAATTTTTGCCATGTAACGCGGCTGATACTATTAGTTTTTATTGGTGGATGGATACTATTGGTTTTATGATATTCTTTTGAGATAATGGGCACAAGCAGTACCCGGCTTTAAATTAATAAAAGTCGATAGGGCCAACAAAAAACTAAGTCTTACAAAAGAATAAAAAGTTTGTGCCTGGACTATGTCCATAAGACAAGAAAAAAAACTAAGCTAGGCTTCATCGTTAGCGCTTCGATTGATGGTGCGGAGACGTTTGACAGCTCAAAGAACTCTAACTGCCGCTTCATTGCCTTCACTCTTCCCTAGAGGGCTCCATTGTTGTAAAAATAAAGACCATTTGAAGATATGGTTAGCTGGATCGCTCGAGAGACTTTTTAAGGTGATGCTGAGATTCGATGAAGATGCTGCTACGTGGTGCCAAATCTGCACAAGAGCTTGCTGTTGCACATATGTTTCATTCATTCAATAGACCGAGCCCCGCTGAATCCTAATCTAAAACTGTAGGAAATACTTTGTGTGGCTTGCAACATTTTTATATACTACATAGTTCCTGGAATATGTTTACCTCGATATGGAATTTACGGATGCACTTGAATATTGCTTGGAATACATGAATGGAATATAGTTCATGGAAGCCGGTACATATATGCTGGAAACAGTATTTATTAATGTTGGAATATTTATTATACTATATGTATTTTTGCCCGGGCACAACATATTATGGAATGCCAGGTTGTTCATGGGATTGGCTCCATGAATTGGTAAAGCCTGTGAATTTGAATTGTAATTCAAATTCAGCGTGCAACTCACACGTACGGCTTATGGGACAGTTTGCAGATGAAACTCCTTGCTGGTTACTAATGATCGTGGTTGGTTAAGTTAACCTGGAGTCTTCGTTTAAACAGATTTTATCTGGACATTTATCTGCAGTTTATACAGTTTGAAATTGGCTGGAATAGCACTATATAAAGGTCCCTAACCCCTAGCCTCAATTGATCATTGTGAGCGGAACCACGGAAAAGGATCAAGGAATAGGGGTTAGACCGTGTGCATATATTTCTTAGAAAAACTAGCCTCTGCGACAGATGGACTACATGGCGTCCGATGTTCAGATATGTACGTGCACGTACGTATACTCTAGTGTCGTAGTAGTTGATTGTAGAATGGAATTAGCATCCATCCGTTCATACGCACGTACCTATCAAGCAAGTGAAACACGACTAGCACACTGCACACGCAGAGAGTTAGAGAGAGAGAGAGAGAGGGAGGAAGAGGAAGTTCGTGAAATAAAGGAGACAGAAGGAGAAAATGGTTTGCACAGTCTTGTCGTCGCTATCGATCCATCGATCAAAATCACATACATATGTGCAGTGAAAAGAAGAAAGGGACCCGAATATATTCCAGACATATAGAACCACAGCCGCCACCCTTTTTTCTTCTCTATCTTTGTTTCGTTTCTTTCTCACATAACCTAGCTGAGAGAAGGAGAAAAGGACCTGAGAGGAGTGTTCATGTTTACCTTTCGATCGGCCAACTTCCTTCGTCTCTGCAGCAAGTAACAGCTACATAAATTGATCCGTGTCCAACTACTTTTAGTTTTTTCACGTTTACACCACCAGCAAAGAATCGTGAGAATTTTGTTTACGCATGTGATCGATTTGGTGAAGATCACTCTTAATTAAACTTGTCTATTGACCGACTCACTGGTTGGTCTCAACTCCACTGAGTGGTATGATTAGCAAGTAGTTGCAGCATTTTGTTTGTAGAAATTCGTGCGTTAATGTTTGATTACCAGTGCAATCAAACTGCTGCACAAGTCGTGAGTAGTTGGTGTTCCGTTATTGTCATACTCAATTACAACCACTACTCCTCATGACTATTCCTAGCTAGCTCCATCAAACTTGCGTGGCATGAGATGCATGCTAGCATTTCTTTATTTATTTTCTTATTTTATTCAAAGGAGCCAAAAGGAAAACATGCATGAAGCTAAGAAAAGAGGCACTAAACATGAAACATGAAATGCCTACCTAAAAGGGAAGAATTAATACACAAGTAAGAAAATTCAAGGAAAGGTGAGTAGTGTTTCAGTAGGCAGTAGATGTAGATTCCGCAAAAAAAAAAAGGCAGTAGATGTGCACAATGGTCAAAATGATCCCTTAATTTGTGCACCACAACTTGCCACTTCTTGTCCAATATGGAAGAAAAGTCAATGACTGCACCAATCCCTAGGCAAATTTGGGCAAGCTTAATTTACCTTTTGGTGTAATCATGGCCGGCCTGCATGCATCCTCGTCCGGAGAAGCTGCACTGAAACAATGGCAGGTAGACGCAGGTGTATATTGTCTCCTTAATTTCTGCAATGGTAGTACTACTAAAAAGAAACGGAGGGAGTAGCAGTAGTACTATAGCCTTTTGAGTTGCATCTTTCGAGAATCTTTTTTCCCCGTGTATTTGCTCCACCAAAGGGTGCCTTCCTCCCACAGACCCATGCAGATTAATCTTAACACTATTAGTGGTGTCAGACATAGCCATAATTTTTTGAGAAATAATTATTTAACTGGACTACGAAAACATATACATCAAAACTGGAAACTGAAATATATTCAGCAGCATTTCAGTAATACAATTTTTTGAAATTCATCATCAAATAACCTTGTTGAACTGTACATCGAGAAAATATGTGTTGTTCAGCGGCCCCTTGCGTGTTCCATTTTATAAATATATGTTGCGCACCATAAAAGCTAATGGCCAAAGTCCTGCTTTGGAGGCATCCATCGTACCTCCAAAGGTACATGAATCCTCCTGAAATGGCTCGAGTAATCTTTTTTTTTTTGAGGGGGCTCGACTAATCTTGTTTAGTGCATGCAGTCCAAATTTGAGTAGTCAACTGAGAAACGGGCATGGGTATGCAAAGCATCCTGGAAAAACCAGCTTATTTCTGAAAAGCAAGCTATCACTCCTGTCTTTCTCCATCTCCTTTTTCCCTTTTCCTCTCACGCGTGTGTACTAGCTTCTTTCGTTCGGGAATATATTTTTGGAAGGAGCTGCAGCTTTTTGGTCGACCGTAGAATGTATGCATTTGGTAGAGGGAACCACGGCGACGATGGGCTCGAATAGAATCTGATACTTCCTACCGCGGGGCTTTCTTTCTTTGCTTTCTCATACAATGTGCATATTGCCTTTTTTCTCAAAAAAGTGCATATTGTTTTCTGAAAATTTCTCGAGAGATGGAGGCACCCAAATGCTTTATTTGCTTATTTAATTTACCGAAAAAGGCTTTCGCCCCGCTTTATATTATAAAGCAAATGCCCAAGCCAAACATCCAACAAGGTTCAAACACACACACACACAAGGTCCAGACATGAAAGAGGTCAAAAGGTTAATGCTGAGGGCACAACTCAACAAGCCCTGAAGAAACACAAAAGAACGCATGCGCCGGGTGCGAGACAACATCTAGTCAGGCTCCGGGGGTGGCGGAGGGAGCGGAGGCGCCAAACGGAAGGCCATCGAGCGAAGGTCGGCGAGGAGGGTGTTGATGACGTCCCGGTCCTGGGGGCGGCTAAGCGGCCGCCAGAACTGCAAATATCCACACATTTTAAAAATGGAGTCAATAGCACGTCGAAGAGGCACCTTCTGTATGACAAGCTTATTGCGTACGGTCCAAAGCGTCCAGGCAAGGACCCCAACGCAAAGCCATCTGATATGCCTATAGCGAGGGGGGGGGGGAGCCTGAATTTCCGCAAGCAGATCAGGGAAGTTGGTGTTGCACCACTGGCCCCCAACCGTTTCGCGGAAACAGGACCAAAGGAACTGTGCCGTGGAGCACGAGAAGAAGATGTGGTTGGCATCCTCTACCGTGCCGCACATGGGGCACATCCCATCTCCAGGTCCATTACGCTTAAGGACCTCTACGCCGGATGGGAGGCGGCCGCGGATCCATTGCCACAGGAAGATCCTGATCTTCAGGGGCAGGCGGATGTCCCAGATCAAACTGAAGGGCTCGGGGGCCGTCAAGGGGGCGATGGCCGCGTACAGAGATTTGGTGGAGAAGCAGCCGGAGGGTTCCAGACGCCAGGAGATGGCGTCCGGGGTGTCGGCGACGTCCATAGGAAGGAGGGCGATGTCCTGGAGAAGGACATCCCAAGCTGCAACCTCAGGGGGGCCAAAGGGGCGGCGGAAAGCGAGGCGTCCTAGGTCAATAAGGGCCGCCTCGACAGATACCCGAGGGTCAACGGCGATGTCGAAGAGCCCTGGGAAACGCACGGCTAGGGGGGTGTCGCCAAGCCACCTATCAAACCAGAACAGGGTCGAGGACCCAGTGCCAACCGAAATGGATGTGCCAATGCGAAGCACGGGCAGCAGCTGGACGACGGCCTGCCAAAACTGGGAGCTGCCTGAGCGCTGACAGAATGCGAGAGGCTGTCCACAAAGGTACTTATTCTGGATGATAGTAAGCCAGAGACTTCCATCGCATTGGCAACGCGCCAGAGCCAACGGGTCAGGAGGGCAATGTTCATGCGTCGGGAGGACAAGATCCCAAGACCGCCCTGGTCCTTGGGTTTGCAGCTAGTTTACTTTTTGCGGGGTTCACTAGCTAGTTTATTGTTTGATCGTCTTTCACACACATGTGGTTTCATTCAACTGATCTGAAACCCCACAACAACACGGGCAACAAAGGCCCCTTGTAAAACTATCAGTTACTTTCACAGCTCCGCCAAAAAAAACACTAAAAGTACACCGTACACCACCTTTCACTTTTCCATACTCATCCACTCTTACTACATTATAGCACTAAGAAAAAACATGAAAAAATATTCCTATGACTGAGCTAGCTTGTGTGTGGCAGATGTTGGATCCACAATCAAAAATAAAGACATCACATCAATTGATCAGCCCAATCGAAACAGGTAGTTCTGAAGGCCCGCACAATTCAGTTGTATCATAGTTCCCAAATGCCAACCGGCGATGATGCATCTTATTCTTGTTTCTTTTTGGCAGGTAGGGTAATAATATTTTATTCTTTGTCGATCATTATTACTCGACAAAGCAAAATGACGACACCTTGATTTCTCATGCCTCCACAATCAAATGAAACTACACATAGTATGTAACTAAACAATAGCATGGTCGTGCATTGGGTGCTTGGTCTTCGTGGGGTGGTGGTGAGCAGGAGGAGGATGAGGTGCATGCATAGGCATCGACGACTTGGGCTTTGAGCTCTGCAGGATTGGGAAGGTTTCCTCGAGTCCGAAGGGGACCCTGACACTTTACTCGATCCACCAGAGTCAACAATAACGAGGATGCAATGGACATGCACCACCACTATCACCGCCACCATGACCACCTACCTCGATATGATCCTTAACCGAACTCTCTGCATCTTTTGCATGGAGTATATGTATACGAACGTACCAGATCGATGGATGAGAAATGCATCCACTATCCGGTTACAGGATCATCACGCATTGGTTGCTTGGTCTACAAGATGTGGTGATGAGCGGGAGGAGGATCAGCCGCATGCAACGGCGTCAGCGACGAGGGTTTTGGGATCGGCGGGATTGGGAAGGGATCCTCGAGATGGAAGGGAACGCTGACACTATTCTTGATCCACCAGAGTCTATGGCAACAACGATGCAATGGACCGGCACCACCACGACCACGGACTTGGATATGGTCGACAACCGAACTCTTGCATCTTTTGCATTGAGTATATGTTTGCAAACATACTGGATCGAAGGGTGAGAACTGCATCCCCTGTCTAATTAGCATGTTTAAGTAGTACATCCAACAAAGTGAGGTCATAAGGATTGCCAATTAAGTGGCATTTAGTACAATCAATTCATGTCAATTGCAACCTCGTTAATTCCTACCCCGCTAGGTAATCTGAAATGGACGGAGTTGTAATCAACCTCGTTAACTGCAGTAGTGAGAGTTTGTGTTGTCTTTTGTTATGTTTGTAGCAAAGTAGGACAGCATCCGGAAGCTGCCGACGGATGGGGCCTTCTGAGGAGCTTTGCTACACCTACGTAAAAATCCTTACAAAACCTACGCACGATCTGAGCTGGCCTAATTTGATTCGAAGGCAC
>NC_041384.1:755555198-755569157 GCF_002162155.2 Triticum dicoccoides
AAAGAAACGTAGGTGTAGCATTTTTGCCTTCTGAGTGACGAGTGTTGTTGTTTTCTCTGTATTATCATATCAGTCGCTTTGACAGCGAGGTACTCCCTAGTGTAGAGCAGAAGAGCTTTCCGAGTGTGCATATAAAACTATGCAAAGAAAGATTATACTTTTGGTTTGGACCTACCGTACATGGGATTGATTTTCATGGTCGATAGACCGGTCTTATCGTATTAATCAAACTAAAACTAATTAACCACAACTTGTTCTATGGGGATATATCAGTGTGAAAGGGAAAGAAGTTGGTTTCTCTAGTTGATGAATTAATCTATAGAGAATGTTGATGTCGAATTAAGCTTGCGGCCTTCCAATTCCTTGCCTTGGCTGCTGTTGATGTACTAGTACTACATGGCGGCTAATGATTAATGATTTTAATCAACTCTGAGAAAACCGTGCTAGCTGCTGCTGCTGCTAGTGACGACAGAATAATAAGATATGTATAATCCAAAAGAAAAATGCGACACTCGTAGCCATCTTTGTGAGACCCATTCATGTCGAGCACCCGAATAGAATCGAAATGTTACTAAACAATGCACGGCTCTCCCCTGAACAATGGCAAGCAGGCATCACCAGGGATAAGTTCGATTCTACACTTTCTTCTCCACTGCTCCTTGTTCCAACTGGACTGTTTCAGACTGTAGCGAGTGAATCAGTCAGTGTGCCACACTACTGGAACTACTTCATCTACCAACCGGACAAGACCAGCAGAATAGCGCACCCACGATGCACACTGACTTCACCAGTTGGCAGATATACATCGATCGTAAAAACAAAATGCCGTTGTGTAATGCAGACAAGCTGTACGAGCTGCATCTGTCTGCTTAAACTAGTATAGTAGTACTAATTTACAGCTGAGATGTCATCCACGACGGATGCGCGTGTGCGTACCTGCCGAGAGATTCTACGATGATAGATGATGCCAAATCTGCACATGCGCTTGTGCTCGAACCTAGAGAGAGAGGTTCACTCAACAGATCGAGGCATGTACTGAATCCCGCGACAAATCATTTAGCTAATTCAGTGCTGATGCTGATAATATTAACACTGTGCATCTTTGTCTCTCACCATAAATAAATGTACATACATGGAATCCAATGTTCAGGTATGTATTGTACGTACAATGCAGTGTAGAATGAAATAAGGAACTACCAATCCCTCTGTCTTTCTCCTTAGGCGTTTTTATGTTCGGCTTCTTCATCCATATGACTGTTATGCTGTCGGCGGCCCCAAGCTTCCCTTAAACATCCTTGGAAATAAGATTTCTCGGATGAGCCCGTACCCCTATTCAGTGGCGGAGCTAGGCAAAAAGTTCATGGGGGGCTAAAGGCAAACCATGAAAATCTTATGGGGCCAACAACTATCTATCTCTGAATCTATACCTCCCCAGAAAATTTATCTTCACAAGACATCAACATAGCTCGGCCATTGCCCCTATTTGAACCAGTCATCCCTCGGATTCATTCACCTCCATTTATGACGTCATCGTCATCCGGTGCCGCTGTCTTTTGCCTCAAGGTTTCACCAGATTCGATTAATCGTGAAATAAAATCTCAGTTAATTACCTGAGAAATATCAAGACTGATGAAATCACCGTCCATCCATAGTAAATCAGTCAAGAAAGAAGTAGGTTAAATTCATACATACCTAACTCAAATACAACTAGCACATGCAGGAAAAGGTCCTTCGTGATATAAGATACACATAAAGAGAGCGAGAGACAAAGATCGACTTGCACATCTCCACCGGACTATTGCTCGTCGCCATCCATCCACCGAAATCGTATACTCTCAGAAGAATAAGAAGAAAGGGACCCTGAGAAATCGATTTGAGACATTTTTGGAAGCACTGCCAGTATTATTAACTTGTAACGACTCTGACAAGAGAAGAAAAACACCTGAATGAAAGGATCGTGCATGTACCTTTCAGCCAACTCAGCTTCTTTTACTGTAAGTTACGGCCACAAATATCGGTGTGAGCTTTCTAGTTTGTTCACATTTACACCTGCACCAGCGAAGAGCCAACAATTTTTTTTTTTGCTTACGCATGTGATGGATTTGGTGCAATCTTAATTAAGCATGTCTTACTAGCTGGTGTTCCGTGATTGTCATACTCCAGTAGTACTACTCATGACTTGTCCCTACTTTGCATGAGCTACCAATTTTTCATACAAAAAGAAGCTTCTTGCATGAAGCTAAGAAAAGACGCACTAAACATGAAACAATATGTAACGCCGAGCTAGATGCATACCTGAAATTAGGCGGCGGTAGCGGCGGGAGAAAAGAATACATTAGAAAGGCAGTGAAGTGTTGCGGAACATGGACATAGGTAGACTACCTCTTGTCCAATATGGTCAAATGGATCCCTTATGAATTTGTGCAGCACAACTAGCTACCTCTTGTCCAATATGGAGTAACTATAATAAGCCAATTACTGCACGAATACCTAGGCTAATTTGGGTACCTTTTTGACTTTCTGGTGTAATCATGGCCGGCCGGCATTCATCCTCGTCCGGAGAAGCTGCACTGAAAAGTCTGAAACAATGGTGTACCGTCCCCTTAATTTGTGCACCAGTACTAGTATAGCTCTCCATGCATCTTCATGTCTTTCTGTCCTTGCATTGCTCCACCAAAGCGTGCATGCCTTCTACGGTTCCATACAGGCTAATATTTTTTGTAACTTGTTAAATCTTCATGCTCTATGAATGAGTACTACTACTCTCTCTGTAAAGAAACATAAGAGCGTTTACATCACTATTTTAGTGATGTAAATGATCTTATATTTCTGTACAAAGGGAGTACTACTCTACCCAGTACCACTACTCTCTTTGTAAGAAAATATAAGAGCGTTTAAATCACCACTTTAGTGATGTAAATGATCTCATATTTCTTTACAGAGGGAGTACTACTACTCTCTCTGTAAGGAAATATAAGAGCGTTTAGATCACTACTTTAGTAATACAGATAATCTTATATTTCTTTACAAAGGGAGTGCTACTCTACCCTTTGGTGCATGTTGTGAAAATTCAGGTCACCTAATAAACGGGCATATACATGGATAAAGCATCAAGGAAAAATTAACCGGACAAAACATGCACAAAACTCTCAGCATCTTCTAAAAGCAAAGCTAGCAGTCCGATATTTCTCCATCTCATTTTCCCCCTTTTCTCTCGCGTGTATATGTGTATGCGCTGCTTTGATTTGATTCGTGTGGAGATGGATTGTTTGGAATATTTTTTCTGGAAGGACTAGCCAGCTTTGTTTGATCAACACACACCGGACCACATATACAGAAGCGACATGGGCTTCTTCCTGTCCATGGTCCTAAAATTATCGGCAAATGCTTATGACTGTATGCCATTGTATTGTTTAACAGTGTGGATCAAGAAGAAGCATAATTCTCTTCCTAACACCCTGAAGGTCATTTTGTTACTTTTTTATTGTTATGTTATTTGAGGAGGGTTGTTTTACATCAGATTCTGATGATTTTCTTTTTGGCGCAAGGATAGTTTACAAAGATGTCTTCATTGGTACAGTTGTAGTGCTGCATCATTTGTCAATTTTCATTGGTACAGTTGTATTGCTGCATCATTAGTCAACTTTCATTGGCAGATTTTAAAATTTTCCTAATGTTTGTTTCATATGGACAAGTTTTGTAATGAGCAGGATAGGTAGTACTCTCTACTCTTTTGCCATTTAGAATTTATAGGAGTTAAAACTGCAGCCTTAGGCGCATCGATGTTTGTGCTGGGGTGCAACATCATCGATGTTGTAGTAACGAATTATAATGTCAAAGTTGCTGCCTTAGCAGATCTAAGTTTGGAAAATGGATGCATCATATCTATTCATGTGTGTTCAGGTGACTAATTTTCTGCATCGTGAATTAAGTATTCCGAATTTCTGGGATGGCAATGTTGTCTGAAAGCTTGGCATAGTTAGGCATCAACTCGCTTTCAAAACCACTATTTTTCCCTCATTAAAAATCAACACAGTAGCACACATTTGCTAGTCTTCAGTTTTATGTAACTCATTATTAATAGAGTTTCAGTGCACCATTTCCTTTGGAGAAAAGCCTTTGGTTAGTTTCATCGGTACTAGATATTTATGAGCAAATTTGTTATATTTTATCAACCAGATTCATGCCTTTCTCACTATACTCATTTTTTCATTCATGAACGATCAGATGTCTTTAAAAATAGGATAGTTGAAGCCACTTTGCTTCCTACTAAATGGAATATTTGCACATAATGTTTCTCTTTTTATCTCTTAATATTAAAAGGATTTGCCGATCAGGTGCTTGTAAAAAAGTCTCGCTGCATCGCCTACAAGGTTCTTCCTGAATCTTGATCCCTCCATTACCAAACTTCCTCTGCTCTGTTGCTTCTTTACTATATCATGCAATTGACATTTTGATTATGCCTTCCTTGAATATGTTTAGAGATGAGTCAGTGTTTGTATTATGAGACACATCTGCCATGTGCTAGCGTTTATTTTGGTAGAACTCATCGTGGGGTTTATTTTGGTAGAAGAGTGTCTTTGCAGAGATAGACACACTTAATTACGATCCAACTTAGAATTTATGTTGTAGAAAAGAAAAAAAATCTGCCACCACTTAGGTAATAAGTTACTATTGTCTGTAGTTACACGCTTACTAATAGCTTCTCAGAGTTTGATAGCGGAGCTCATGTTCTAAGTCCCCTTAATTTTATTCCATGGTATTTTCTTCTACATTATTATGCCTTTTGGTGATGATGCTTAACCTGAACGTATGCAGTCATCATTTCTTTGTCACAATCATGGCCACACATATGTGCTCCTTAGAAAATTTGTACTGCATTCTAACTTCACTTTTGGTATAATTATTCATGTAAATTTCTACAGATTACCACTTTGAAGAATGATGAGTTACTTTCTCGCTATTTTTTGAGTGACAGTATGCGTCGCACGGAACAACGTATCCATCTAGGCTAGGTTTACACCGTCATCGGTAATGAACTATTGTGCGCTTCTTCAGGTCACTCGCTAGGTGGGTTCGCGTTGGGTAGTTGATCTACAACCCAAATTGCATGCGTCCGGGTACTGTGTGTATGCCTGACCAGGGTATGTTTTTTGAAAATCACAGAACCTCAAACAATTTTTCTGCATTATTACCTTTTCCTTTTTTTTGTTATACTTTATGCTAGCTCGATGCCACATACCTTTGCTAGTTAAGGCAGGTCTACGCTTGCCGGTCCATTTCATCGTCCCGGAGGTAAATCGATCAAAATTGCAGCCCATTCACCCGTTGTACAAAATGTGGTTACCAAGTTAGATTACGAGCTTCCGTTAAACGAATCATGTGGGATGGACTACAATAGAATCTGAGCATCCTATGCAAAAATAGAAAAAACATCCTGGACCATTAGATTGAAGATGAATGGTACAGATTTAGGTGGAGGGATCTGAACCACTTAATGTACGTTTCACAGAAAACCCCCTGTCAATAGTTAGATATGAAATAACACATTTGCAGTTTAGACCTTTAGTCTTCGTGAAATCTGAGCCTTTCAGCTATGCACCATGTTGAAGCTTTTTTCCTCTTAGTTTGATACAGAATATTTATAAATATTTACTTCATGAAATTCGTACACATTTAAGTGTCTATTTTGGCCTTTGAGGCATCACTTATTTTTCAAGAGAGTTCAACATCTTGGTTAATAAAAAGCATCAATATGTATCACAAATATTTCAGCACATGAGAGAATTAAGCCATCCCAGATCAAGCAGACTACATATACATATCAACCTGGAAGTATCCGAGTGCATGAGCAAATTAAGGATTGAAATATTTGAGCACATGAGAACATAGCACAAGAGGTATACATAGATCGTATTTAGTACATGACCGGCGGGACCGTGTTAAGGACTGAAATTATCACTGCCCAACAAGCATCTTTTTATTAGGGTCCCAACAAGCATCTTGATAGTACATGAGAGAAAAGGTCTATCATTTTGCCTCCTGTTTATGTGCTTCCTGGTAATCGAGCTTCATCTGCTGTGAGAAATGACAACCTCCATGGACTCCTATACATTTATCAGTTCAATCTACCTTGCTAATAACATGAAATAAATAGGTGTCAGTTAGAAACGGATATAAAATAGCAGGAGATGTCTCACAGAGAGAGTACAAATATACTGTTGCAGCATATTTCGTTATACCATTACAGATTATGTTATAAAACGAACAACATTGAAACTCATTTTTCGCAAGAGATCAGCATAACACACATATGTTCTGATTCAAAAAGAATTATGACAACTGACAGACACTCGTGTTTATGCCATTGAATTGAATGGACCTAAGCTGCTTGCATAAAAACCAGCTCATAAAAGTTTCATAGTGGTGAAGGTTAGAGAGTATGACCCAGGGTTACAATTATAAATTTGACTTTACCTATATAGTAAGGACTTGGACATGGTTACAAATATATTTCGCATGCAAAAAATAAATCTTGGTACCTTGAGAAAATAGAAACATATATAGGCTCCAGTTTCACACGGGGTTAAAGCTTGCATGAGCATGCATAGACCTATGATCAACATATTACAATTTCAATGATTAGTTAAAAGCATAAATGAGGACGACAAACAAGTGGCATCGAGTAATTTAAAGGGAGTTTTTTGAGTTGCTTGCAGATGCAGATTATATTCGAATTCGATAGCTATAAACAAAGAATTTGGCATGCATTATATTATACCTTGTAATAAAAATAAAACTACGACAGCACAGGAAAAATATAAATGAACAAGATGGCAAACAGGCTCTTGTCATTGAAAAATGATTGATACTAAATCACATACATAGATCCTTGCTTTAGCGATAACAGAAGTCAGTCAAAATGGAAGGTATACATATCTTGGGTAAATGATCTATGTAAGCCAGATTGTTTCAATCGACCTGGTTGAGCCGTCATAGCAAGACAAATTGTAAGTTTAATACCATCAACCTTGTGTCCCAATCGTGATACCATACTGATATGTAGAATATTACATGCTATTTGCTTATGAGATCTCATTTTTCTGTCACATCTAGTAATATATTTTGAAGCAAACTAAAATTCAACTACTATTACCTAGATGCAATGCACATACAACAAGTATTGTAGGTTGTGAGCAGTATAGGTACCTCTTGAGAAAATGATTGTTTATTTTTCGGAGTACTGAAATCATCGATGAGAAGCATGGGGGAATTAATCTCTGCAAACGAGGTAGCATTCGCAAACAACATCACACAAGGGATTAATAGAACGTTAGGTACATCAACATACTTTCTTAGACCGATGTTCTCACCTGATAGTGCTAGTGCACATGCTGCGATCATTGCAGCCATGGGCTCTCCTAAAGGCGATATCGCGCTACTCTCCTCCATTACTGGATCCTGAGATTTGAATTGCAAAGTCAGAAATGATATCATCTTTTCTAGGTCAAACATTAGGCACATGGATCAAATAAAGAACACGGCAGCTGCATATATCTTTGTTTAACCTGTATTAAAATAGTAGAATGTTTATTATGATTTATGTAGAAATGCATGGCACACAGATCTTACTTGCCGGTCATGGCATGCTACTGTTGACATTTTTACTTGGCACTGCGCTTTGCACTTACAATTAAAATGGATGTGTATGCCATCCATTAGCTTTAATACTTTGAGAGCTAGTTCATTTGTCGGAGCTTATTTTACATGTAATAACTGGAATTGGGATAACACTGTTCTTGCTCGGCGGCCTGCTTAGTGCCTCCGATTCTGTTGTTGTGGTTGCACTTGTAAAAGAGCCTGGAATGAGTAAAAAAGCTTTGTGGTTGTTTCGTGGTACCTCCCATTGCAATATTGCTTGTGATGTTTTACCGGTAATCTGGGGCAGGTTCCATATATGCATATAGCAAAGTACGTACCTGATCCAGATTTGAAGAGACCTTCATAGTTTTCATCTTAAAGATAAGAGCATGCTATTACTGGAAAAATCCGAAGTTACATGAATCCAAATTTTGATATGCTGACAAATGGACCAATTTCAAATTTATTTTTCTTAGTAGAATCAATTTACTTTCTTTCCAGCTTGTCAAGCTGTTGACCCTGGGTCAATAAAATGGACCAATTTCAATTTTTCTGCCTAGTAGAATAATTTACTTTCTTTCCAGCATGTTTTGCTTGTCAAGCTATTTCTGAACCAAGATATTCAGGTGTTGAGACTAAAGCAGTAGCTAAAATGAACTTGCTCACACAGCAGCAATAGAGTATATTCACGACTAATTGCATGTTCGTGTGAACTGTAAAGTCAACTGATGATTCACACTAATTAGGCATAGCCATTAACTAACATATTACAGGAAAATTCGACATTATTATAGGCATATTCTTGAGTGACCCAGAGTCTAGAGCAGTAGCAATACACCATTAAATCTTCCAAATTAGAGTACAAAAACGTCTAGAACAGTACCAATACACCATCAAATTGAAGTTACTAGAAAATAGAAGTTAACATCTACTTAACAGAAAATTACTAGAAAGTAGAAGTTAACATCTACTTAACAGAAAAATGAAGCACCTCGTCTCATGGCCGGTCTGGAAGGAGCCGAGGAGACCACAACCAGCTTGCCGCCGATTAGGGGGAGGAGGACGCGAGCTATTACTGGAGCCTTAGAGAGAGAGGGAGAGAAGGAGACGAACCCAGAGCTACCGGACCTTCAAAAGGGAGGCTGCGACGAGGACAGTGTGGGGCGGTGGTTGGTGGCTGACGAGCTCAATCTAGTCCGCCTCTCTGGGCCGCCAGCCACACAACAGCAAGGAGCCATCGAGAGATCTGGAGGAGGGAGTACTCAGCTAGCTTGGAGAAGCGATCTGGGTCGTCGCCGCCGCCGCCGCCCTCGGGGAAAAATCTGTTCGTGCGCTGCTTCTTCCCAGGGGATTTGGGTTTGAACGAGAGGGGCATCGGGACCAAATTAGCTTTTGGGGACGGTCTTTTTTGCAAATTTTGCGCATAAAACGCCACACCCGAATCTGGGCCATCAATCTTCCATCCAATGGTACAGATTCATTTTTTCTATTTTTGCACCATAGCCTCAGATTCTATACTACTCCCTCCGTTTCTAAATACTTGTCTTTCTAGGCATTTCAACAAATGACTACATACGGAGCAAAATGAGTGAATCTACACTCTAAAATATGTCTACATACATCCGTATGTAATAGTCATTTGAAATGTCTAGAAAGACAAGTATTTAGGAACGGAGGGAGTAGTTGCTTCCGAATCATGTGCATACCTGACACAGAGAGAGAGAGAGAGAGAAAGAGAGAGAATTGGAGCAGTGTTTATTGTAGCTATGCAAACTAGGCCTTTTGATGACAAAGCAACCGTGAATAAAGATTGAGATCGTAGCAACAACAATGTTGTCGTACCATATCGCATGCACGAGAAACTTTGAACACATTGGCAAAGTGGCCAGGGTTGTGAAACTGCTAATAGCCACCAGAACCATCGCGATTTGGTGATAATTATGCAGCACAGTTATTAATCACCTAGAATGGACGTACTGTAGGTATTTTTTATATTATAAGTACTGTAGCAGATCAAAATTGGTACTGTACAACCGGGCCGGACATTCTAGGTAAAGCGTCTTTTATAGCTAAAAAAACTAATGTGTTTTTTCATCTTTTGGAATATTTTTAAAATTATGAAATGTTTTTCAAATTTTGAACTTCTTTTGGGAATGCGATTTTTTCAAATTTCTGAACCTTTTTTATGAAAAATACTTTGATTTTGTGAATATTTTCAAATCTTGAGAACAAATTTTCAGAATTGTAAAAAAAGTCCAAAATTGTAGAAACTTTTTCAAAAAGAAGAATAATTTATCAAATTTGTCAACATTTTCTTGAAAACATGATAATTTTTAAATTTCCGAACATTTAGAAAAGTACAAATAATTTTTGACGAGCATTATTGGAAAACAAAAACAGAAACACAAACATTTTTCAAATTGGAAAAAAAGTGTTCAAGTTAGTAAAATTTTCATACACACTTCGAAATTCCAAAATTGTTGACAAATTTCAGGAAATTGTTAGGAGAAAATAAAAATGTTTATGTTGAGTGATAATGACGGGAATTACAAATACACTCATCTCACTGGTATATTTTAGGCTATGGATAAATGATCCCACCGTCTTGTAAGAGCCTGGCATGGACATATGAGATATCCATGTCAGGTTTGAATGACTTCCGATATCGTTTACATGTTGCAACACGTCCGACCATTTATCGACCTATTTTCACGGAGAAAACTCTAAAAAATGCAAAACTTCTGAAAAATCTAAGCAACTTAGCATTGTGCCTTGAATTGGTCATAGAAACTGGTGGAAAATATTGGGGGTTATTTGACGGTTGTCGAAAAACAAGAGCTTTCAAACGGACCCTTCTGGCCTATCCGAACACCCTTCGGTGAACATAATCTATTTTTGGACATCCTTAAAATGAACCCCACTTTTGCAAGAAGGTAGGCATGCCCATGATAAGCACATACCTGGTTTGGATGATTTTGGACACCATATGCAAGTAGTGACACATCTGGTCATTTATTGGCCTTCTTAACCAAGAAAAGTTCAAAAAATGCAGAATTGGGCGAAACCCCAAACAATTTGGTATGGTGCCTTGAATTGGTCATACAAGACCATGAAAAATGGGGCAATTTAAGGGATGTCGAGAAATAAGGTGCTCCAAAACACACCCTTCTGGCCTATCCGAACACTCTCCATTGAACATGGTATTTCTTCGAAGATCTCAGCACAAGCCCCAACTTTTGCAAGCAAGTCGGCATGACCATTTAAGGCATCCATGCCTAGTTTGAATGACTTCCGACACGGTATGCATGTTTTACCATTAATAGGACTTTTTCATCGAGAACACTCCAAAAAGACAAAACTTGGCAAAAACCCGTATAATTTGACATGGTGCCTTGAATTGGTCTTACGAGGCCATGAAAAAAATAGGGTCATTTACGGGATGTCGAGAAATGAGTTGCTCCCAAACAGATCCTTCTGGCCTATTCGAACACTCTCCATTGAACATGGTATTTCTTTGAAAATATCAGGACTGCCCCCAACTTTTGCAAGCAAGTGGGCATGCCCATGTTAGGCATCCATACCTTGTCTGAATGATTTCCGACACCATATGCACATTGCGACATGTTCTATCATTAATTGTCATTTTTTCAGGAAATGAACAACTTGTCAAAAACCCAAACAACTTTTCATGATGCCTTGAATTGGTCATACGAGGCCCTTAAAAAATTGGAGTAATTTCAAGGATGTCGAGAAATAAGATGCTTTCAGACGGAGCCTCCTGGTCCCCAGAACATACTTCGTTCAACATGGTCTATTTTTATACATCCTTGAAATGATCCCAACTTTTGCCACTAGGTGGGCATGCCCCTCATAGGCATCCATGCCATGTTTGAACAATTTCCGACACCGTATGCAAGTTGCGACACGTCCAGCCTTTTTTCTACATTTTATTATTGAGAAACCTCTAGAAAAATATAAAACTTGTCGAAAACAAAAATAACTTGTCATGGTGCCTTGCCCAACTAAGCGACTGCATCGCTCCTGTCAAGCGACTATTGAAATTTGTTCGGAATTTAAAAAAAATTCTCATTTTCATAAAAGTTCACAAATCCCAAAAATGTTCCTGCAAATTTAGAACACTTTTTTGATATCATATATTTAGTCTCATTTCTGAAAAATGTTTTGGATATTAATTTTTTGTCCGTTCTCTCAGAAAATGTTTGTGTTCACAATTTTGTTTGTGCTTTTCAAAAAACATATTCACATTTTGACATTCTGGAAAAAAAAGTAAAGACAAACATTTTTTGAAATTACCTTAAAATTTAAAAAAAATGCAAATAATTTTTAATTTATGAACAAAATTTGGAAATAACGAACCTTTTGAAATTTTTGGCAACATTTTGAAAGCGTGAACATTTTTTGAAAAAGAAAGAAGAAACATAACAGGAAAAGGAAACTAAATAAAAAATAATTATGGAAAAATGACCAGTTCACAAAGTGTTCGTAAAATCTTTTTAAAATTCCCAGCCTGTCACTTACTTAATGCGCCTAGCTTTAGATGGTCTACCAAAGGCATGCTGTCGCATTAGTTGTGGAGGCACTTAATGTGTTAAAGTGGTCGTGGGTTCCATTCCTAGCTTGTGCGATCATTTTTCGCTATTTTTCATGGCATGCCACTGCAAATGGGCCGGCCTAGGTAATCTGCCCGGCGTATATGTTACTACAAAAGTAGATACAAATTGCGAAATGTCTATATTATCCTTTATATGTATTGTGAGGGGGATTGTACCGAAGTGGGCAGTGGCCAAAACTAAACTAGGACATACCAATGTTTAACGATGTGAGATCTATTTAACATAAATTCGTCTAGCAGGAATATGTAAGGTGAGAGAGAGATAGTTAGTTAGTTAGTTAGTTTAGTGTCAAAAATGCTCTTATATTATGGGACATATGAAGTATAAAAGGAAAAAAAAAGGACATTAAAGGGTCATGCACGTACCTTTCGGCCAAATCAGCTTCTTTTATTGAGAGTTTTTACGGTACCCTATACTGCTCACATGTGCTCACAGGTGAGGGAGCGGTATATTAAAATCCAACTGCTCATTTTCTAAGGGTAGGATAGACAAAAAAAATTACAGTCTCCTTCAACCTCCTGTTCCAGTAGCTGGACGGAAGCACCTCCCCGAGCTGTCGTCCTTGACAACGACCTCTGCCTTGAGCTCGTCTTCTTCGTCGCAGCCGAGGACCATCGCCGGCATCAGCGCGCTCCCTCGCCGTCTTCACTACGTCCCCAGCCATCTCATCGCATCCATTGAGCCCGTGGTGAGCTGCCGCTCCTCCGCGCCTCAGTTCTCGTCGTTTTTCGTCCAACGTCGTTTAGCTCAAGACGGAGCCCTGTCCGCCATGAAGGAATCCCTGCATGGAGCTCATCCTGCACGCACGCGCCCGTCCACGCGCACGCTCATTCGCACTCCACGTCCGCTGCAACAGCCGGAGCGCACGCGCCGCAGGTCCACAATTACCGCTGCCGCCTCCGGTACGCAAGCAGCACCACAGCGTCCTCTCGCCTCATCGCCATCCGCGGTCAGCATAAAAGAGCTCTCTTTTATTACTGTAAGTTACGGCTGTTGAGAAATAAAAACATGTGATCAATTGTATGGGAGGGATGTCTTCCACAAGGTGTCTGTTGGGGAAGAGGTGTCTCCCCAACACACCCCTTCATCATGTATATAAATGGGTCTCCCACATTGCAATAAAATGAATGGATCATTTGTCTCTCTCCTTTGTCTTCTTTACTTTGGTACTACAACACGTTATCAGCACTTCGCTCTCCGTTGAGACCAAACGGCCATCCGAGATGGAGACGTCTATCAGCAACGCTTCTCTACGGGTGTGTTTGGCAGCCTGCACGGAGGGTGCATGAGCCCAAAAGTTCTCCATCGAACCCACTTTTAGTTGTTTGGTAGGGTGCATGGGCTCTATCGAGCTATGCTCAACCGATGCAAAAAAGCCCCTCAGCTATGCTCAACCCAGCACCCCCAGCGAGGCAAGCCGAGGTCAGCGAGGCTGTCTTCGACCCACCGCTCCCTCGAACGACCACTCCTCCCGAACCCCACCTCTCTCCCACGACCCCATGTTCTCTCGTGACCCCAACCCGATGGCGGCGCCGCCGCCGCTTGTCTACCCCGCCATTCGCCGGTCTATGCCTCCGCCGCCCAAGATCTTCCGATCTACCTCCCCCTTGCCCCGCCCCAGTTGCTCAGTCAACTCGCCGCCGCCCCTCTTCAACATCCTCGCGAGAGGTAGCATGCCGTCGCC
>NC_041384.1:755569381-755586119 GCF_002162155.2 Triticum dicoccoides
GCCCTTCTCCCTTCACCTCCTTCTCCCTCCTCACTTCCTTCCCCTAACCCCCTCCATCCATCCTTCCTGCCATGTCTACCTTGTAGATCTCTGCAGTATTCCTCTATTCCCTTCTGATTATGATGTTTAGGTGGTAAGAACGAGCACAGTAGATGTTTCCCTTTCATATGTTGTAGCTATTGTGTGCTCAGACTTAATTTTGTTGATTACTTGTCATGCTGAAAAAAATTGCATGTGATAACTTTATTTGTTTTTGTTTTTTAGATGAATGATTTGGCAAGAAAACGAAGAAAATTCATTGTGAGAGGAGCTTGGTTTAGTTGATCTAGTGATGTTATATTGCTGAGATTCTGTTTCTAAGATGTTTTATTTCCCAATCATGCTGAGATATGACTAGTAATTTTTTCTTCATATTCATATATAGCCAAAATAATTTTTATTGTTCAGATTATGTTGAAACGGAAATGTTTATTGTTCGAATTATTAATGAAGTGTCGAAGTGTTGTTCGAGATTGTACGGGCACAAAAAAAATTGTTGATGCATCCTACCTCGTATACAGGCTGCCAAACACAGTCTCGGCTCAGCATGTCTCAACACATACATCACTACCAAGCATGTACACAGCATGTCTAGACTTGGCATGTCTCAAATGGGAACAACTATGCTAGGATGGGAACAGCTACCAAACACACCCAGCAGGATCCAGCCCATCGTTGTCTCTATGGATGGATACAGACAGATCCATTGCTTCTTGCCGGTCTTGATGCTTCACCCCTTGACACGGACGTACTTGCATCGGCGACGATGGCTGGCGCACGACATGGCTGGTTGGTGCGGCCCACTACAGGCGCGAAGGGGCGCCAAGCCTGCGCGGCGGATCTCACCCTCAGCGCTGCTCCTTCCGGCGGCAACGACGTCCCCGCATGCGTTGCTCTTCACAAAATCATCTAGGCCAAAACGGCAAGGCCGTGAGGAGCAAGTGAAGCATGAACACATGCTAGATGAAAATCGATTGACACTGATCAATCAATATGCATGCAGTTGCATGCGTCCATTTAGTCATCAGTGCATTGATTCATTAGTTTATTCTTGTTGGAGCAAGTACTAATCGATGCATTATTTTTCTTGTGTCCATGGAAACGGAAGAACAGCCCCGGCGTAGTACTTCCTCAGCGACACCGCTCGATGTTGGTCTGTACCATAGCACGCACGGAGAAACGGCGGCAGTTATGACCAGACCGCCAAGACGACCGGCGGGGGTGGCAGAGCTCCAGTCTCCCGACCTTAGCAGCAACAGCGCGTCGCGTGCACCATGGCATGCACCAGTGCAGCGGCTGCTACGACCCAGACACGACGACACCATCTACGGCAACCGGTTCGTCGTATAACGACACAACAGAGTCTTCCCGGCACATCGGTGACGACTGGCGCACGGAGCGTCACTCTCACCGCGATCGCGGCTCCCGACGCGCTCACGTCTCCCGGTGGGGTGAAAACCGGCGGAGGCGATAACGGCGGCGTCCATGGGCCTGCGCCTGCGCGGCGCTGCTCGTACCTCGGGGCAGCGGCGGCTCAAGGCGAGGCATAGCCGGCAGCGACGCCTCTTCACGGTGACGCACGGGACCTGCGGCGGTGGTTATTGCCCTTGGGAAATTGGTAACCGCACGGGAGAGAAGGAAAGGAATCCTATCTCCTTGGTGATTTTACAAATCAGTCATTGGATTGTTTGTTAATCTTGGAAAAGTCCCTGCTTTCCCTGATTTAAGGCATATATGCTTATCAGATCTTGCGTTTTAGCCCCTTGGCTTTAGCACTTTGACAATAAGATTATTGTTATTTGCATGTTTAGCCATGGGCTTGAGAGCAAATATGCAGGGTAGACCATTGGTAAATTGCATAATAATGATTATGCATAATTTTATGTCATGTAAAATGACCGTTTGAGGCCCCCAAGTCCTTCAGTTTTGCACAGATCTTATGGATTGCATTATGGCAACGAAATAATTTCGTTCACAACTGTGAGGTCTACACCACCATGTGGTCATTAGCTTCAATGTGTTTTTAATTAACACAGAGTTGTGAGAAGCTCCATAAGAGTGAGGTCTACACTACTTAGTGATTATCTCCATGTGTTTAAAGTAAAAGTGAAGGCACAAAACTCATGACATAGACATTATGAGGCCTACGCTATTGGTGCCTACCTTCATGATGTTTTTCCAATTACTTGTCAATTTCATAGCATTTGTCATTGCTTGTGACTGTAATGTCACATACTCCATCAGGAGATGAATCCAAGGCATTGGTGACTATGATGCATATTATGCTATGAAGAGAATTATGCAAAACACTTGCATATTTTGGTGATTACCTTCCATGCATACACAACTTATGAGACGCCATCATAGCTATGAATTAAGTTTATGCACAACTGAGAGGTTTACGCCATTTTATGGTGATTACCTTCATGTGTTATAAATAACATAAGGTTGTGGAGGCTATAATCAATGGGAACTGTCCATAAGAGTGAGGCACCACTAGGTGGTCGACTACTTCTATGTGTTTTAAGGAAATTAAAGGTTTGTTCCTTTTTGAGGTGACTACCTTTACATGGAAGATCCACACCACATTGTGGTGTTCTTCTGGAAGGCTTGCCCTATGGGTCACTAAGAATCACCATCACCATGATTATGCTTAGCCATAGCATTTTCATCCTACTTAATTTACTGAAGGTAAATTAATGCATGAGTATTTCATGCATCATATGGCTGACCTTTCGTAAGGTAATGTGATGCGATTACATTAGGTGGGAATAATTATTTGACATGGGTCGTGGACATAGTGATCTTGTCGACCCATGGCCTTGTGGCCATAAAGACTCCACCTGCAGAGAATGTCATGGCTATTTATAAATAGCTAAAATGTGCATCTTTGCATTTATGTGACATCGCAATGACTCGGTTTTTAAACTGAGTATTTAATGGATAATGAATATCCATTTTCCCTCTAAGGCTTCATTGAGGCGAGATATATTGTTATAAGCATCACACGAATGATTATTCATTCGTATTAAGGACTTCAAGTCTGTTGAGGCTTATTATTCTGATGTCTATAAATCAACACTAAGTTGAGATTATGTGATAAGGCGGCTTCAGATACATATCTGACTATAAGTCCTTACTGCACTTTACGTTCTCCTAGGATGGTAAACAGAAATATCATCTTTGTTTCAGGTTGCAATGCCTGAAATTCACGCTAGTACTCAGCAATAGTGGTTAGAGAACCACGAGGAGTTGAATGTAAAGTGAAGAGAGAGAAAAAAAATGACAGGCAGAAATTGAGTGTATATCTCAAAAGGGAATGGGTCATTTAATTTAAATGATCATAATGACAACTTTCAAGATTGTCAAAATGGCGGTTTTACGAAATGCCGTACTAATGATTACCAATCAGTCAAGTATTGGGTTGAATCATACCACCGGCTCACTGGAGGCAAATGATTTTAATGGGATAAGTTTGAAGTTCTACTTCAAAAGGACCAGAGAACATTCTGGCATGATAGAAGGAGAATAGACTCCTCTGTATTGATGATATGCTTGTGGAATGATGTTCCAAAGATATTTTGGAGATCTCGTGTAGTCTTCTAGTTATCCTTAAATATGATTGGCCTATAATTGTACTACTACATATAGTATAAATTGCAACATCTTGTCCCTCGGACATGATAGTTGAGATAATTGAGTGTATGAATTAGTTTATACTCAATCTTGTTGCATATATAATAATTTTTCCTCCTTTGTCATTATGATATTGGACGATTAGAGAAATTATTGACAATTCTGTTGGTTAGAACTTGACAAGTTGCAATATTCCCAACAATCATCAGATTGTTTTGTGCACTGCATGTGACATTGGGGAATTAATTTTAAGGCACTCTCACCTTAAAATTTGAAATGAGCCAGCCAATACTCTTGATTGCATTCAAGAATATGTTGGAATTATTCAACCATTATCTGGGTTATGTTGGTACTTCATGGTGTTCATAGACGCATCTAGAAGATGGTCTTAGATGTGTATCATTCACACAAAACCATGTGTTTACTGAATTAATTGCTCAAATTGACGAATTTAGAGCAAATTATCCTCACGTGGGATAATTCCATTGGAATAGAAATGTCGTTGAACTTGATTCACGAGCATTCAATGGTTATATTCAGTATATGGTACATAACCAGAATGGTTTGGCTGGATCTCTTGTGAAAGAGATTTAATATTGCATAACCAATGTTGCAGAATTGTGATTTACCAACATTTTGTTGATGGTAACATGCGGTCTCACACTCCGCATATTTGGTCTAAATGAGATCAAATGATACTACACCCCCTTGCAGTTTGTACGTGGAAATAAGTGAAGTATTTCCCATCTGCGGTAATTCGGTTGTATACCGATATCACCACCCCAGCGTACATCATGGGCCTTCACATATGGTTGGGATCTATGTGAGGAATAACTGTGGTATGTTCGTTAATCCGCCGAATACCTTAACCCTAGCAAGGGAGTTATTTGCAGCCCATACGCTGATTGCTTTTGCAATAAGAACATTTTCTGGCATTAGGGGGATATGTGTACCAAAAGAATGCCAGGAAATGGATAGGAAATGTCATAGACATTTTGTCCACGTACTTAAGAATCTGAACTGCATGTTCAGGTTATGAGAAATTTGCAGCATATTGCAAATAATCTGCCAAGTATATTTACTGATGACAAAGGTGTCACTATGGTCAAGTACCAGAACGAGTGGAGGTACCTAATAAACCACTCGTCTCCCTAGATGAGAGCAAGAGGGGGAGAATTCTGGTCGCATGAGATTACATTCTCATATGTTTCAACGGAAACATGGGAGATTGACTCCTCGATCAGTAAATATGATTCAACCTCGGGTTTAATGACACCTGAGGGATGCGCGGCATCCAAAGTCCAACAGATATGTGCACACATTTTAGGTGTTGGGACATCGAAACACCTTGACTCCGTTTTTGTGGGAAATCACAAGGAGTGAAGAAGCATAATGAGAATTCCATGATGATATTGATTCATGAGAATCGTATATGAGAAAGTCAACATATGTCGACATAAAATTCTTCTCGAGAATTGCTAGAATCCTTTTGGGCCCTGAACCAAATCCATGGAGAGTGTTGTTGCACTTATATTGGTTCAAATGAAAGGAAACAATTAAGGAAGAGTGGCACTCGCTCATCAAAGAGTGGTATTTACCATTGTAAAACCTGCTCCTCATAAGTATCTTCCAGAGGGAAGAAAAGTGAATTTTTGTTTGGAAACAAAAATAAATGAGGTGGTGAGAAATCGAGGCTTGTAGCACAAGGGTTTTTCGCAGAGACCCGACATCGGTTACGATGTAGCATACCTTCTTGGTATGAGTGGAATTATGTTTCGATACTGAATGTTAATGGCAGTATAGATCCATACGGTTGATGTATGTAATGTCTACATACTCCCATGGGTAAATTAGTTTGGATGTATATATTGAAGTCATTGAATGACTTAATATTCTGAATCCAAAGGTAAATCGCAACATGCATGTGTGGAACTTCTAAAGTCATTCTATGACTTGAAGTAGTCGGAGAATTGTGTGGTGCAACCGACTAAGTGAGTTATTCCTTGACAAGGATTACTCTCATACTAATGATTGTTGACGTGTATTCATGAGGAAATCCTGGGTTGGATTTTACATCACCTTAATTTGTGGTGTCGATGATCTTATCATCAAAGTCTATATAAGACATGAAATACACACAATCATGTTAAGACGGATATTTGGGTTAAACCAAATTATGTTAAGCTTATGACTTGAGCATATCCCCCTAAGATATCAGTCTTCATATATCCGAAAGTATTGGAGAAGTTCAATATGGATATATTATATCAAAGACACATATGGTCATGTTATACCTAATATGGGATATAGATCCTTGAGACATAGGGGAGATGGTGAAGTGATAGAGGAGCATGAATTGCCATATCTAAATACCATCGAAGCATTCATATATCTTGCAAAATATGTCAGGCCTAACACTATAATTTTTGGCAATTTATTGAGAGTGCAATTCCCTGAAAGGTATAAGGTTTGTGTAAGGAATATCCTGGGATATATCCAGGGCACGAAGGGTCTTGATCAATTTCATTCGAAAAATCAAGATGGGACCATGGTTTGATATATTGATAGTGGCTAATTATCTGATCCCACAATGTCATATCAAAGACTGGGTTTGCTGGAAGAGTACTTTGAAGGAAGTATTCAGAATAGACTCTAAACGAGTCCTTCTAGTGATCATTCTATTTCATTTGAAGCATCAGAAAATGTGGATGACTTCATAGAATGATTGGCCACATGTGAAATCATGTGGAGATTATCATTATCTACCAAGATAATGTCACTTGTATTGCTTATGGGTTATATTTATCCTTGTGAATTACAGAAATGTAAGAGGATAATATGCAAATAGATTATTGTAATATTCACAATATCTCTATCAATGTTTACATCCCAGAACTAGGTTCGTGGAATTGGTATGAGATATTCTTGAGGTTTGCAAAGTTCAAGGGGAGTAAAATCCCAAGTTATAACCCGTTAGTGATTCTCAAATCACTCATATTGTACTCCTTTTCCCTTTATGAGTTTTCCATAATGGTTTCTCATATAAGGTTTTGAACGAGACAATATAAATACAAGTGCGGATATATGCCATATTGGTTTCTCCTTATATTTTTCCCACTGAGTTTTAAAGGAGTTTTCGATGGCATATTATTATAAGGTTTCTCCTCAATTTTTTCCACATGGTTTTTGGAGGAGTTTTCAGTTTGCAATATACATATGATGAATTGATCAAGGGGGAGTGTTGAGAAATAAAAACATGTGATCAATTGTATGGGGGGGATGTCTCCCAAAAGGTGTCTGTTGGGGAAGAGGTGTCTCCCCAACACACCCTTTCACCATGTATATAAATGGGTCTCCCACATTGCAATAAAATGAGTGGATCATTTGTGTCTCTCCTTTGTCTTCTTTACTTTGGTACTACAACAACGGCTACAAAATTCGGTGTGAGCTTTTTAGTTTGTTCACATTTACACCTGCACCAGCGAAGAACCAACTAACGTATATTTGCTTATGCATGTAATGGATTTGGCGCAATCTTAATTCAGCTTGTCTTACTAGCTGGCGTTCCGTGATTGTCATGCTCCAGTAGTACTACTCATGACGTGTCCCTACTTGGCATGAGCTACCAATTTTTCATACAAAAAGAAGCTTCTTGCATGAAGCTAAGAAAAGACGCACTAAACATTAAACAATATGTAACGCCAAGCTAGATGCATACCTGAAATTAGGCAGCGGTAGCGGCGGGAGAAAAGAATTAAATCCATGGCGCAATCTGGTTGGTCGCGGTGAAAAAACTTTTCAAATATTTTTTAGATGGAGGTGAGAAATTTTTTTTGAAATGTTTTTTAGATGGTGGTCAGAAACCCATGTATTTTTTTTAATGAAGGATTATGCAAAGTGGCGCTTGCCGCTAGGGTACGGTGGTAAAAAAAAATTCCTTTTTCATTTCTTGTTTAGATGGAGGTGAGGATTTTTTTAAATGTTTTTTTTAAGATAGAGGCGAGGACTACATGTTTTTCTTAAATGGAAACATGCGCACAACTTTATCTATGAAGACACGCGCACAACTTCATCTAGCGGTCCCAACCACTAGTACACTATAAATGTATTGAAGTGTTGTGGTACATGGACGTAGGTAGAACATGCGACGCACAGTTGGCACAATGGTCAAATGTATCCCTTATTTTGTGCACCACAACTAGCTACTACTTCTTGTCCAATATGGAGTAACTAGATAATAAAAGCCAATTACTGCACGAATACATAGGCTAATTTGGGTACCTTTTTGACTTTCTGGTGTAATCATGGCCGGCCGCATTCATCCTTGTTCGGAGAAGCTGCACTGAAAGTCTGAAACAATGGTGTCCGTCCGCTTAATTTGTGCACCAGTAGTAGTATATAGCCTTTCCATGCATCTTTATGTTTTTCTTTCCTTGCATTGCTCCACGAAAGCGCGCATGCCTTACATGGTTCCACACAGGTTAAGGCCTCCTTTGGTTTGTAGGATTTTTATAGGAATTCTATAGGGTAGGATTTGGAAAGGAAAAATTTCTTTGAAGCCCTTTGGTTTGTAGGAATGGATTTCTATTCCTATGTGGGATATGAATCAATTCTTCACATTTTGGAGGGAAAAAACATTAGTCTAGACTCAATGGAAAAAATTCTATCCTATGCATCAAATGGCATCTCTTTCTTATAGAAATTGACATGCATATCATCTCACTTCTTATGATTTTTCTATTCCTATAAAATTCATATCCTATAAACCAAAGAAAGCCTAATATTTTCTTTACGGAAATGCTATTTGGCGACCGTTCCCCAGGAGGAAATCTCTAGCGAACCCCTCATAGACACGTGATCATGATCTGATTGTGTCAGTTTTGGATGAAACTTAATACTCCACGAATGAGCACAAAAATGTTACAATAAAAGCTAGCGGCCCCACTTCTGGTTTGGAGGCATCGATAATACGTGCTACTAGTATCATGAATCCCTCTCAAACGACTCCAGTAACTTGGTTAGTGCTAGTAGTCCGAACCCTTGGTGCATATTGTGAAAATTCAAGTCTACTTAGAAACGGGCACGCCTGGATAAAGCATCAAGGTAAACCGAGCAAAACACGCATGAGAATCTCCGCGTCTTTCTAAAAGCAAAGCTATCACTCCCATATTTCTCCATCTTCTTTTCCACCTTTTCTCTTGCGTGTACATGTGTATGCGCTGCTTTGATTTTGATTCGTGTGGAGATGGATTGTTTGGAATATTTTTTTGGAAGGACTGGCCAGCTTTGTTTGAACGACACACACCGCGGCACACATACAAGCATAGTTGGCAGTGGATGTTTGGTAGAGGGAGCCACGACGACGATGGGCTCGAATAGAATCTGATGCTTCCTTCTGGGGGCTTTCTTTTTTGTTTGTCATACATGCACGATGGGCTCGGATAGGCAGGGAGCAACTACTTAACGAGCGCTTCTTCGAGAGCCTCGCAACGATCAGCGCCACTTGGCGCGCTCTCAGTCATTCGCCACGTGTCGCGCTCTGGACGCTCCCTTCGAATTTTATTTTTTTATTTTTCCGCACGCGTTTTCGGCTTTTTAAACGATTTTTTCCGGGTTTTTCGTTGTTTTGGTTTTCATCCGGTCTTTCTTAGCTTTTCGATCAAAAAAATTTCGAAAATTTTTTTGCGTGAAAAAACACGTTTTCTTTTTTTTCCCTTTCGCAAAAGTCACGGTTTTTCTTTCGCGAGAGGCACGGTTGTGCTTTATCGAGAGTCAACGCCGTGCCTTTCGGAAACGAAAAAAAAACACGTTTTCTGTTTTTTTCATTTCGCGAGAGTCACGGTTTGCTTCTGCGAGAGGCACAGTTGTGCTTTCGCGAGAGTCACGACCGTGCCTCTCGGAAAGGGAAAAACAAAACGCGTTTTCTATTTTTTTTTCTTTCACGAAAGTCACGGTTTTGCTTTTGCGAGAGGCACGGTTGTGCTTTCGCGAGAGTCACGGCCGTGCCTCTCGGAAACGGAAAAAAAACGTGTTTTTTGTTTTTTTTCCTTCCACGAGAGTTACGGTTTTGCTTCCACGAGAGGCACAGTTGTGATTTCGCGAGAGGCACGGGCGTGCCTCTTTCGGAAAGGAAAAAAATAACCGTGCTCCCGGTTCGGTTTTTCGTCCGGTTTTTTCGTCCGATTTTTTTTATGAAAAAAGAAGTTCGTCAAAACCTATCAACATGGGATCTAGTTTTGAAGATCTCGACATGAGGAATCCAATGATGAAAACGGTTCGAGATTTGAACGCACGGTTTAAGAGATAAAACATTTTGAATAAACGGGTCTATGAAAAAAGGGAAAACTCTCAGGTTGCGACAAATGGCGCGCTGCATGTGTACCACTTGTCGCGACCTGAGAAAGTGGAGTGTTATTTGCAACGAGTACTCCTTAATTAGTGATTTTGGGATACGCACCCACAATGCTTTATTTATTTATAATTCATCTCGACATGAATCTATTCGGCCCAATTGAAACAGGCATTTCGGAATGCCCGCACATTTCAACGGTATCGCAGTTTAATTTGCAAACAACGAGCCACGATCATGCATCTTATTCTTGTTCTTTTTGGTAGGTAGGGGCACCAATATCTTATTCTTGGTTTATTGTTATTACTCTACGAAGTAAGAAGGCAGCACCTTAATCACTGGTGCATCCATAATCAAAAGAGAGTACACATAGAACATAACTAAACAGCAACACGGCCGTGCGTTGGCTGCTCGATCGATGGGGACCGGCGGCGAGTAGGCGCATGTACCGGCGGCGGTGGTGGGTGCTGGTGGTGCGGTGGCATTGGGAAGGGCTCTGTCGGGATGGGTGGGAACATTGTCACTGTACTTCTTGTCCGCTTCATTGTCGCTCCACCAGAATCAGCACCAACGGCGGTGCAGTGGACCAGCAGCACTGCTATCACCGCCATCGTGAGGACCGACCTCGCCATGGTGGACAATCGGTCTCTATGCATCTTTTGAATGAAGTATAGGAGTATGTCTGAATGGCATCCCCTAGACAATTAGCCCGGTTTAAATAGTACTTTAACATTTGATCAAAGTTAGCCTCTCGCGAAAATGAGGTGACTATTTAAACCGGGCTAATTGAGGTGAGTAGTAATTGCTAATTAAGTATGTCTGAATCAGCACCAACGGCGATGGGAACATTGTTGTTCTAACATTTGGTCAAAGTTAGCCTCTCGCGAAATCACAACCGTGCCTCTCGTGAAAGCAAAACCGTAACTCTTGTGGAAGAAAAAAAAACAAAAAACATGTTTTTTTTTCGTTTTCGAGAGGCACGACCATGACTCTCGCGAAAGCACAACCGTGCCTCTCGCGGAAGCAAAAACGTGACTCTCGTGAAAGAAAAAAACAGAAAACGCTTTTTTCCCTTTTCGAGAGGCACGGCCATGACTTTCGCGTAAGCACAACCATGTCTCTCGTGGAAGCAAAACCGTGACTACAAAAGAAAAAAAAACAAAAAAAACGTGTTCTGTTTTTCCCTTTCCGAGAGGCACGGCCGTGACTCTCGCAAAAGCACAACCGTGCCTCTCGCGGAAGAAAAACCGTGACTCTCGCAAAAGAAAAAAAACAGAAAATGCGTTTTTTTTCGTTTTCGAAAGACACGACCGTGACTCTCGATAAAACACAACCGTGCCTCTCGTGGAAGAAAAACCGTGACTTTTGTGAAAGGGGAAAGAAAAGAAAACACGTTTTTTCACGCAAATTTATTTTTTTTCGATTTTTTTTTGATCGAAAAGCTAAGAAAGACCGGGGAAAACCAAAATGTCGAAAAACCCCGGAAAAAAACGGTTTAAAAAACCGAAAATGCGCGTGGAAAAATAAAAAAAACAAAATCCATGGAGAGCGTCCAGAGCGCGACACATGACGAATGACTGAGAGCGCGCCAAGTGGCGCTGATCGTTACGAGGCTCCCGAAGGAGCGCTCGTTAACTAGTTGCTCCCGCTTTTTCTTTTTCTTTTTGTATGAGCAAAGCTGGGCTCTCAAAATTATTTGCACTATGGGGCCGAAACACACGAACCTACTGGGCCTTATCGACGCGGCGTTAGCAATGTGGAGGGATCCATCAAGCCTTGGCCAGCATCGTTGCCGAATCACCACCACCAACATCTGATGCTAGCGGAAAAACCTATATCACGTACACTGCGTCAAGTTGTCTAGCAATCGCACAGAGATTCACAAGCGATCGATGATCTGGACCGGCCCGTTCAGTGCTTCATCCATCCCGGTTTAAGAACATTCTAGGAGGTTCCTAGCTGGGTTTTCCGGTTTGGGAACCTTCTAGGAGGTTCCTGAACCAGTTTTTTGCTGCTTCTATTTCTTTTCTTTTTTATTTTTCCTGGTTCTTTTTTCACCTTTTTCTGTTTCTTTTTTCCTTCCTTTTTTGTTTTCATTTTTACTTTTTTTTGAAAAAATGTTCGTGTGTTTCAAAATTGTTCGCAATTTTCCAAAAGTGCTCATGCTTTAAAATTTATTCAGCAGTTTCAAAAAATGTCCGTGTTTCCAAAAATTGTTCAGGTTTTCAAATTTGTTCGGGAGTTTAAAAAATATTCACAATTTCACGAAATGTTCATGTTTCCGAAAACAATTCCCATTTTAAAAAATTGTCCGCAAATTTTCAAGAAATGTTCTCATATTCAGAAAATTCGGAAGTCCGAAACATGTTCCTATTTTCAAAAATTGTTCACATTTTCAAATTTTGTGAAGACTTTTAGAAAATTACATATGTTAAAAAATGTTCATAGTTTTCAGAAAATGTTCATGTTTTTATAAAATGTTTTGAGTGAATAGTATTCATGTTTGATGAAACATTCATTTTACAAAAAAAATCAGATTTTTATAAACATGAACAATTTTGAAATCCTGAATATTTTTTCACAAAAGCGAAGAATTTTTGAATTTTTTGAACATTTTTTGTAAAGTATGAACAAGTTCTGAAACACGGTCATTTTCTGAAATTTGCAAAAACATTGAAAACATATTTTTTTTCTTGAATTTGTGAACAAATTTTTGGTTCGAGAGCATTTTCTGGAATTTCAAACAAAAAGTTTAAAAAAAGAAAAGAAAAAAGAAAACATAAATGTTTGGATCTGCGTTTGTATAAGTTGTTAAGCCTTGCGCTACTAAATACTCCTTCCGTTCCCAAATATAAGTCTTTTTAGCAATTTTAGTAAGTAACTACTTCCTCCGTCTCAAAATATAAAAATGTTTTTAACACTAGCATAGTGTCAAAAACGTTCTTATATTCTGGGACAGAGAGAGTACATACGAAGCAAAATGAGTGAATCTATACTCTAAACTATGTCTACATGCATTCGTATGTTGGAGTCCACTTCAAATGTCTAAAAAGACTTATACTATTTAGGAACAGAAGGACTAGTTATTATCTCTCGTTTTCTACTATGGCTAGCACGAAAAGCTTCTTTGCTGGAGCTCTCGTGTTCGATCCTTGGTAATGCTCGGTTTTTTTGCTAATTTATAGTCGATGCAGTGGTCGATCACAGGCACATGCGCTCGCTCCCAGTGGGTCGGCCCAGTTGGCGCCGCCTGTGCGTTTGTCCGGCAGTCTGCCGCAATAAGCGACAGATAGGAGCTCCCGATGCTAGCGCCATTGCTACCGAATGCACCACTTACCACAACTCAGCGCATCAGCAACAGTGCGCGACACCATCATTTCCGCTGCCCACTTACCACCACGAACCCTTGCCATGATTTCAATGTCAATCTGCACGTGGATGGACTCCCACTCGGGCAAGATCATTTGCGATTCCTCTTCAATTGTACCTTGGGGTGGAGTGGTCTGAGTGGGGTAAGAGGGTGTTTGTTTCCACGGATTTATTGGTCTAGGAACTTAAATAAGTCCCTATAAGTCCCATCTAAACCAAACAGGAGGGACTTATAGGGACTTAAAGTGAGCATTTGGGACTTATGAAATAAGACTCTCAAGGAGGGACATAGGGACTTATAGTTGTAATATGGTCTTATAGAGACTTATAAGTCCCGGAAACCAAACATGTAGAAACTTTTTAGGGACTTGGGACTTATAAGTTGGGATTAAAAAAAGTCGTAGGACTTATGAACCAAACAGGGTCTAATTACGCGTGGTGTAGGCATGCGAGTGTGTGATTGATTTAGAATACACGAGTTATATTTGCCAATCAATTAACAAGCAATTTATGTAACCAATTAAACTTTTCTCATGCTAATAGAATAGAAGGGTCAACACTCCTGCAATCAGTTTGTTCTGGTAACCACACATGAGTTTCAGGTTTCGAAACATTAGAGCTTTGATCGAATCACATTGCATCGCAATGACAAATTACTAGTGAGATGTTCCTGGATGAATTTGTTAAACCATACATCGATCTCGATGGTGGTGGCGAGGCTAGGCCCACCATGGGGAGGTTCCTCTGGGACTGGTCGTAGTTGGACCCACTGTCATTGCTCGGGCCCATGGGCACAACCTTGGCACTGTTCCTGCTTCCGTTGAGCACGTCTGACGCGCTACTATTTATGGGTCGTTTCGATGATAGGAATGGCACACCTCCTTCCATCCATAGTTGGATTGACTATCTCACACTCGCATGTTTGTTTCACTCCAACATCTAACACAAATTGTATACACATAGCTAATAACTTGGTTTTGGGACAAGCTAGCTAGTGTGAATTACTGAAATACCTACTATATACTGGATGATACCCCGCGTGTTGCGGCGGGAACCCTTGATAAGAATGGTTGCTTACACTACAAAGAAACAACCAAGAATAGCAAAAATAAGAAAAATAAGTATTAAATATTGTGATCACCAATTGAAAATTTGAATAGTACATTAAAAATGAGCAATCATATAGAGAAAGATAATGTTTATCATAAACCTGATAACGCGCAAAGGGAAGGAAAGATGCACATAAGAAAAAATACTGAAGTATGATAATAGGGGTTTAATGCATATCTAGTGTATTGTAGCGTACGGAAGCCAAACATTAAAAAGACTATGTGGTTTCAAATAGTAGTATGAGGACGGTATAACAACAACATAAATGCAATGGATCATATTCTGAAGAGAAACATGGAGATATCCCAACCCTGCAAATTATTTAAGAATGAGCAATCCAATGCCTATTAAAATATTTTTGACTGTGCATAGAGTTTGAATAATATAGTGGGCAAAAAGTTGCAGGAAACAGAAAGAAATAACAAATTGAAATTGGTCAAGCAAAATTCAATAGGTAGTATCTAGATGGAGAAAACACAAAAAAATGTAAAGTAGTTTGCACCATAGTTTGTAAACGGTTTAAACTAAGAACTCAGAAAATCATAGACCAGTACTTTAGCTCAGGGATTGAACAACACCTTTCATCAGCCTCATATGTGTTTCTCTGTCTTGTTACAGTTATAATAAAATCATAATTAGTTTAAATGTTAGAACATATAATATGTTCCAAATAAAGTCGATCGCAGGTTCTCCTTTAATAACCTTGGTAATGAAATTATATGTGTTTCTCTATCTTGTTACCACCTGAAATAATACAAACCAGTTCAAGGAGGAAGACACGTTGGCTGCATCTTTGGATTCAAGTTAGGAAGTAAGGTGAAATGATAGAGGATGTCATCGTAGTGAATTAATGCTAAAGTGGCATCCAAACAGGCTTATCTAGGAAATCTGCTAGGAGAGAAAATATTTGTGATCTACTCTAAAACGTAGACTTGGTCAAAGAACAGATTGAAAATAAATGAACGAAGCTTACATGTGTTGTAGTCAGACGATATGAGGGCTAAATGCATGCCACTTTGTCTGTCCTGATCGGCAATGCAGCATAATTTGATCGCCAATTTCAGCTCTTCAGGAAATTAAGCGTACAGGGTACTGACGACACCATGCAAAAATGTCTAAGCAGTACTCCAATATTTTCTTCTTTAGCCTGTCAACAAAGCTTGATTAAGCTAGGTGCAGGCAGTCTTCCAATCTTTCTAAATCAGAGCAATTAAAAATATGAAAAATAGCAATAAGGTAGAAAATGGCATGTGAATGCCCGCCGTAGTTTCCTGAAAAATGTAATGGCATGTGAAGTATGGGAATTTTTTGAATTTTCACCGGGGAGGGAGAGAACTCCCACACCTGAATTTTATTCATTTGCCTATAAGACTTCGCAGCCTTTTGCAGGATGGGTTCAAGTGAACCAGAATTACAGGGGGCACAGGAGGAGAAGAGATAAAGCAAAAACAACACACACCACAACATATAAACATGGGAAAACAAAGAGGGAAGACACGCCCGGACACAACACAAAGCACCACCAGTGAGATCGAACGGCATTGGCCAGCCGAGACCAAGCCATGGCACTGCACCATCGGCGCAATCGAAGACCTAACACAACCGAGACTGCACAACGCCACGACACCATCTGCGTCGGGGGTGCCTTCGAAAGGTCACGCGAGGCCGAGACGGCGTCACGGCGCCTGTGTACCGCAGGCAAAGTCGGCATCGCCAAGCAGACAAGCCGATGGCACTGTACCATCGACGCAATCGAAAGGCTCCACATATCCGAGACTGCGCAACGTCGCAACACCACCTGCGCTACGGGGCACATTCGAAAGGCTGCGCGAGGCCGAGATGACGCCACGGCACCTGTGTGCACACCGACGAAGTCACTTGACATCGCCAAGCAGAGACACACCGAAGAGCACAAGAGCAGGAACACAAGAAGAACACCGCCAAAGAGGGGCTCCAACCACCATCGACCCCAAACCGGTCGCACCACCACCCAGCCACCTCGAGCCACTGGTCACCCTAGCCAAGGCAAGCTCAAAGACGAAGCCCATGCAGGGAATGTGACGTTGAGCGTCACCATCGCCTGATCCGGGAGACCCGGATCCGAAGTTTCCTCCGGAGCAGACAGGAGGGAAGACGAGCACCGCACCACGACGCCTTCAACAAGGATACGACACCCACGGGCACCGCCGTCGTTGGCTACCACCGAAATCGGAGCCCAGCATTACGCCGGTAGTG
>NC_041384.1:755586404-755620618 GCF_002162155.2 Triticum dicoccoides
CCCCAAAAACCTGTAGCCTGCTAGTCCTCCTAGAGCCAAACCCACATAGCAGAGGAAGCACTCGCTGCCAGCCCACGAACAGAGACCGCCGCGCCATGCGAAGCCTCCAGATCGGGGGAGAAACGGGGACGAGCGAGGACCGCCGCCTATGCAGCGGTGTAAGACAATAGAGTTGGGGGAACCGGCTCAACCCTCTAGGGGTGGCCTATCTCACATATATATAACAAACGGGTACAAGTTACATCATACGTATATGTACGTATACAACTACAGAGACTATACAGTCTAACACCCTCCCTCAATCTTAGCCACTTCCTAAAGAATCTAGAAGGGTAAGATTGCGCCTACAAGTCTCAAACTGTGGAAGAGGTAATGGCTTGGTGAAGATGTCCGCAAGTTGATCCTTGGAAGAGATAAACTTGATCTGTAGTTGCTTCTGAGATACCCGTTCCCGTACAAAATGATAGTCCACTTCAATGTGTTTCGTTCGGGCATGGAATACCGGATTAGCAGATAGGTATGTAGCATCGATGTTATCACACCAAAGAATAGGGGACTGTGACTGAGATATTCCCAACTCCTGAAGCAAAGACTGTATCCAGATAATTTCTGCAGTTGCATTAGCCACAGCTTTATACTCAGCTTCAGTACTGCTACGTGAAACAGTAGCCTGTTTCCGAGCACTCCAGGCGATCAAAGTAGAACCAAAGAACACAGCATAGCCCCCCGTGGATTGCCTGTCATCTGGACTGCCAGCCCAATCCGCATCAGAATACGCCGAGATGACCCCAGAGGGATTCGGTCGAATGTGCAAACCATAGGACAACGTGAAACGAATGTAGCGCAAGATGCGCTTCACTGCAGACCAATGAGTATCACGAGGTGCCTGAAGATACTGACATACTCTGTTAACTGCAAAAGAGATGTCAGGACGTGTGATAGTCAGGTACTGCAAACCACCAACAATACTCCTGTACTGTGTCGCATCAGCAGAAGACAGGAGATCACCAGCAACAGCAGTAATCCTGTCAGTAGCAGACATAGGTGTAGTAGTCGGTTTGCACTTAAGCATCCCAGCTCGCTGTAACAAATCCAAGGAGTACTTCTTTTGCGTCATAATCAGACCACTGGACACAGAAGCAACCTCAACTCCAAGAAAGTAGTGAAGCCGCCCAAGATCTTTGACCGCAAAATCAGCACCAAGAGACCGAACAAGAGCATCAGCAGCCGACTGAGAGGAACTGACAAGGATAATATCATCCACATAAACAAGCAGATACATGGTAACTGCAGGCCTCTGGAGAAGAAACAACGAGGAGTCAGCAGCTGAGGATGCAAAACCATGAGCACGAAGGGCCGTCGCAAGACGAGCATGCCAAGCACGAGGAGCTTGCTTCAGACCATAGAGTGCTTTAGTAAGCAGACATAGATAATCAGGACGATCGGGATCAGAGAACCCTGGAGGCTGCCGCATATATACCTCCTCTTCGAGAACACCATGGAGAAAAGCATTCTGCACATCCAGCTGACGAAGAGACCAACCCCGAGTAACTGCAAGAGAGAGAAGAAGCCTGATAGTAGTAGGTTTAACCACTGGACTGAAGGTGTCTTCATAATCAAGACCATAACGCTGCCGAAAACCTCGAGCAACCAGCCGCGCCTTGTAGCGCTCAATAGAACCATCTGAATGCTTCTTCACTTTGAAAACCCATTTGGAGTCAATGACATTAACACGGGGTGGTGGCGGAACAAGAGTCCATGTCTTGTTACGAAGGAGAGCATGATACTCCTGCTCCATAGCCTCTCGCCAATGAGGTAGACTCAAAGCAGCCTGATACGTGCGCGGTTCATAGGAAGGATCCGCACGAGCAGCAGCCATACAGGCAGCCAACCAAGCAACAGTCCCATCATGTCGCTGTTTAGGCTGAAAAATGCCACTGCGACTCCGTGTATGTGGTCGCTGAGGGAGCACAGTAGGTACAGGAGCCGGAGAGGACTCTGGTGATGATGGCGACGATGGCGAAGACAGCTCGGCTGACGACGGAGAGACCTCGGAGAGCGCCGGTGAGGGCACACCGGAGACCGGTGAGCTTGGCCTAGGCGTAACCGGCGAGGAAGGCCGAGGAAGCGACGAGGCCGGCGTGACCGAGCAAGGTGGCGAGGCCGGCGCAGAAGCCAGAGGCACCGAGGGCGGCGAGCAACGCAGCGAGGCCAGGGGCGCCGAGGCCGACGGGGCCACCGGGCTGCATGGCACCGAGGCCGGCTCAGGAGCCGGGTGTGTCGAGGCCGACGGGGCCACCGGTCTGCATGGCGAGGAAACCAGCCTAGGCGAGACCGGCCCAGACTCCTCTGGTGCGGTAGTCGCGACAGGCCGAAGCGGCGAGGCCGGCCCAGAGTCCATGGGCGTAGAAGCATGCGTCGCGGGGAGATCGACCGGACGTGCATGGGCACGGGGGCCGAGGCCATGCAACTCACCATGATCGTCGTGAGCCACTGGCGCCTCCAGAATTTCCAAGCGCGCCCCACGTCCAGTGCCTGCACCATGGTTAGGCAACAATATAGGAGAGTATGCAATATCATCAAATTGGTCAACAGCAACAGAGGATGAATGCAAGGAGGGTAGTTCAACAGTGGACACAGGAAGCTTGGCAAATGGAAAAACATGCTCATCAAACATGACATCCCGGGATATGTAGACACGATTGGTGGGAACATGAAGACATTTGTACCCTTTATGAAGAGAGCTATAGCCCAGAAAAACACACTTTTTGGAGCGAAACTCAAGCTTGCGCTTGTTGTACGGGCGGAGATGTGGCCAGCAAGCGCACCCGAAGACCTTAAAAAATGTATAATCAGGTTGTTCATTAAGGAGAACCTCAACGGGAGTCTTCATATTCAAGACACGAGTGGGAGTACGGTTTATTAGAAAACATGCAGTGGTGAGAGCATCACTCCAGAATCGAAACGGAACTGATGCATGGGCCAAAAGAGTAAGACCAGTTTCAACAATGTGACGATGCTTACGTTCGACAGAACCATTCTGTTGATGTGTATGTGGACATGCTAAACGATGAGCTATCCCAAGCGACTGAAAGAAGGAGTCGAGGTTGCGATATTCGCCCCCCCAATCGGACTGAACATGAACAATTTTGTGCTTGAGAAGACGTTCAACATGTTTTTGAAACTGAACAACAATATCAAACACATCAGATTTGCGTTTAATAAGATAAAGCCAGGTAAAACGACTATAAGCATCAACGAAACTGATATAATAATTATGACCGCTGACAGAAGTCTGAGCAGGACCCCATACATCTGAAAACACAAGTTCTAAAGGATGTTTCACCTCACGACTAGACTCCGAAAAAGGAAGTTGATGACTCTTCCCCTGCTGACAAGCATCACACACTGCTACATCTTTATTACTGGACACACTAGGAAGCTCATGACGACGCAAAACATGACGAATGATAGGTGTGGCCGGGTGACCAAGACGAGCATGCCACTGTGACGGAGATACCCGAACTCCACTGAACACGCGAGCGACTGCAGGATGCTCCAGACGATAGAGTTCCTGGCACAACCGCCCACTAAGAAGAATGTCCCTCGTGCCCCGATCCTTAATAAAAAGATCAAAAGGATGAAATTCACAAAGCACATTATTATCACGTGTAAGTTTAGGAACAGAAAGAAGATTACGTGTCACAGAGGGAACTCTAAGCACATTGCGAAGTTCAAGACTCCTATTTGCATGCCTAGTGAGAAGAGATGCTTGACCAATATGAGATATATGCATACCTGCTCCATTGGCAGTGTGGATTTTTTCGGAGCCGTGGTAGGGTTCGCGAGTATGGAGCTTGCCCATCTCACTCGTCAGATGCTCCGTGGCCCCAGAGTCCATGTACCAGTGAGGATCAACAGAGTAGGACTGAGTATGCCCCTGCTGCTTAGTGGACACTGGGCGATCCGCCATGGCCACCTGACGCGCAAAATTGCGCGTGTCCTTGCCATCATTGCCAAGACCCAGAAAGCTCTTCTGAAAGCGCTTGTGGCACTTAGAGGACCAGTGCCCCTCAATGCCACACAGCTGACATACGCGCTTGCCACCAACCCCCGGTAATGTCGCGGTAGGAGGGGGGCCGATGCAGGCGGCGATGGCAGCCCCGAAGAGGCCCTGGATGAGGAAGAAGGGCGGCCACCCTTGGTGGCGGCGTTGGCCGAGAGGGAGCCCCCACTGGCCCTGGAGCGGCGCGACTCGACCCGCTGTTCTGTGAGAAGGAGGCGGGAAAAGACCTCATGCGCCATCATGGGGTTCGAGTTGCCCCGCTCGTTCATGATCTCGACCAAGGCGTCGTACTCCTCATCGAGACCATTGACAATGAACGAGTTAAACTCGGAATCGGTGAGGGGCTGGCCGATGGAGGCCAACGTGTCGGCAAGGCCCTTGACCTTGTTGTAGAACTCGGTGGCCGTAGAATCTAGCTTTTGACACTCACCAAGCTGGCGACGAAGCGCGGAGACACGTGCCTGCGACTGCGCTGCAAACGAGCGCTCAAGGATGGTCCATGCCTCATGAGAAGTCTTGGCGAAGACAACAAGTCCGGCAACCGCCGGAGTGAGCGACCCCTGGATGGAGGAGAGGTTTGCCTGGTCCTACCCTGTCCAAACACGGTGTGCCGGATTGTAGACCGGGCCGTGCACGCTATCCACCAGCGCAGGGGGACAGTGGAGAGAACCATCGACGTAGCCCAGGAGATAATGACTCCCGAGAAGCGGAAGAACCTGCGCACGCCAGAAGATGTAGTTGTCTGCGGACAGCTTGATGGTGATGAGGTTCCCAAAGTGAAACGGCGGCGGCGGCGAGGAGCCCGCGGAATAGACTGCCGGAGGCGGATACACCGTAGAGGCAGAGGCCGCGGTTGCAGCCACCGTCGCGACCGCAGGAACCGAGCCCGCAGCAGCAAACCCTGCCATCATGGCCGACGGGGGCGCCACCAGGGTGAGGGCCGAGCCCCCACCAGTCGAGGCGATCGGCGGCTGGCCCCCAGACGGGGCGAGCGGGACGTCGCTGCGGGAAGCGGGCGAGGGAGACGGGGCGATCGGCGGCTGGCCCCCACTCGGGGCGAGCGGCGCGTCGCTGCGAGTCTCGGACGAGGGAGCGCCCGCGGTAGACGGCACGATCGGGAGCCCCGGAGACGAGGAGAAAAAGGACCCGAGGTTCCTCGTCTCGATCGGGGCGGTGGAGACCGCAGAGGCGTCAATGGGTCGGGATAGGAGGGCCGCGAGAGAGGCCGGCAAGAAGCTAGCCATGGTGGAGCCGGAGGCGGCGGAGCCCGACATAGCTGGGGCAGCGGCGACGCGATCTCAGGGACGGCGGCGGCGGCGCACAGACAGACGGCGGCGGGGTTTAGGGTTTGGGCGGAAGCGTGTTGACCTAGCGTGATACCATGTAAGACAATAGAGTTGGGGGAACCGGCTCAACCCTCTAGGGGTGGCCTATCTCACATATATATAACAAACGGGTACAAGTTACATCATACGTATATGTATGTATACAACTACAGAGACTATACAGTCTAACAAGCGGCACTTGACATTTGGTAGCCTGCAACTCTAGATCGTGTCATATGGGGAGAAAATTTGGTTGAGATATATATGCCTGCTCAAAAACAAATCAATATGCAGGAGAGGGGACGCATTGGTACCCAGACATGACGGCGTCGTAGTTGCGAGAGCTTGAGTCCAAGACAGCCGCGAAGAACCCCCTGCCTCTATGGAAGGAACGTGTGCCGCTGCCTATAATTCAACGGCATCGCCTCGTAGATCCACTTTGTGTTGACTGCTTTCTCTTCCATCACACCGCTGCCAGGGAATCACGATGGACGCACACAGTACTGGACGCACATGAGAGCAAAGGAGCAGGAGGTACCTGGAGGAGCCATGGACTGGGATTAGAGCGGTGTACTGACGTAAATCTCTTGTCAGTTACAGAACAGGAGGAGCAATTGCGTTCAGTTACTTAGAGAAGGAGAGAAATAGTGGTTGCGTTCGGTTACTGATAATTACGTAAAGTGAAGATAGAAGGTAAGGGTTAGAGGTGTATCACGCATTGAAAGCCACAAACTAATCAGTTGATCACCATCCCTATTAAAACTAAACAATTTTAAGAAAACTTGCTCACATGGTGTAGTGACGTGGAAGCCTACATGTCAAGATAATTGGTTGTAGTGGGCTGATGATGTGGATAGCCTGCGTGTTAAAAGAAATGAGATAGTGGGGATGAACTATTTAGATATTATAGATTATAGATTCCAGCACTACATGCTCACTTGCTACTAGTATTTGCTTCTGGAGGAAGATGTATATATACGAGACAAATGCATGCTCGCATCCGATATGCATGTATGTTGTCATGATTCTATTGTTGCACCCGACAAGCATGCAATTTGTTTGTGATATATGCAATCCCACACCCAGATCATCTGATAGGCATGTATGTAATCAGCAGCCAGCGAGGGAGATGACCCAAAAGCCGGCCCAAAGGGGTGGCGGTCGCTTGAATAATTGTTTGCGTCGAGCTCCTGCACCAAAACAGTGCAAGTGGAATTCCACTCACCGATCTCAAGCAAAACACTTTTCCCGAGTTCTTTTTGGGGAACTTGATCGAGAGTTCTGGCTATATAACACGTTATTCTTTCTTGGCATATTATTTCATTCCTGTTGTTGTACAATGCAAGAGGAGGAGGACGTCAACACAAATATCAACAGAGGCAGCTAGCTTGGTTTCTCTAGGGCACATGGGGCTCTAATTCATTTTTTTTTAAGAATTGGGCTATAATTTCTTAAATCAGCTAATCGCTGACCAAGGTGCGGTGCGGTACTTCCCTTCGACCACACCATGCATGGCCTGCGATGCGCCATGGTGCTTCCCTGTATAGCTGGTCAAACGGGCCGGTCCGTCCCGGCATGGCACGGCCCATCCTAATCGTGCCTGACACGGCCTAGCCCGCGAAGGCACGATTATTATACGGGTCGTGCCGTGCCGGCCCGCGTGCTGCAGCCTGCAGTCCAGCCACGGCCTGTATGCTAATCGGGCCGGCCCACCGGCATGCTAGGCCTGCTAATCTGCCTCCTATTTTGCGCACTGGGCGTTTTTAGCCAATTTTTACCTGTTGGGCCACATTAGGATACATAAAAAATAAAAAAAGATAATCGGGCCATGCTGTGCCAGCCCGCGTGCTCGGCCTTCAGGCCCAGGCACGGCCCTTGGCGTGCCGCGTGCTGAGCCTGGCCCGTTTAGTACGTGTCGTGCCGTGCCAGGCCCGTACCGGGTCGGCCCAGCTATCCTGGCCCGTTTAACCACCTATACTTCCCCGGTGACCCGACGCGCTCAACCATTGAAGGGCCCGGTGGACAAATTAAGTCTAAAAAGGGGTGATTTAGTTAAAAAACACAGTCATTGGTAGGTCGGGCGAGGAACAGTCATAGGTGATAGGAGGTTCCCCTTCCATGATTAGCTTTGTTCTTTCTATTCACCATTTGTCTATGGATGGATTCCATGATTGTAATGGCATACCCCTCACCCTTCGTTGCCGCATCGACTGTTTCACACTACCCGTATTTTTTGTTTTGCTACAACATCTCGTATAATTAATTGTGCGTAGCCAATTACTAGAATGTCTACTAATCCAGGACTAGAGGTAGAGTTTGCCAAGATTTACTACTGTCAGCGATATTTAGTATTTGTCCATGCTTCACTTTATAATATGGTGCATGCATGCAGAAATAGAAAATAAAACGTATGCATGCATAGCATGTATGACTCTTTCGCTTGAAACAGCCCGGCTGCTGTTTGCTGATGGGCCCGGCCTTAATGCCGTGGATCAATGTTCTTTAGTAAAGATCAAAAGAAGGTTGTTTCAAGCACCTGAAACATAGAATTTGGAAAAGAATCCAAGGTTGGATGCTGATGGTAAGAAAGTTATAATTAAGTCGGTTGTTCAATCAATCCTTATTTATTCCATGGCTTGCTTTAAGTTGCCTAGAGGTCCATGTGAGCATATTAATGGCCCAATCCAAAAGTTTTGATGGGGTAGCAAGAATGAAGAAAAGAAGACGACATGCGTGTCCTGAAAAACAATGACAAAACCAAAGTTCATGGGAGGGCTAGGCTTTCACGATATCGAGCTTTTTAACCTTTCCCTCCTTGCTCGCCAAGCATGGAGATTGTTACATGAACTTGACTCACTTAGTGCCCGAGTTCTAAAAGCAAGGCACTACTAGGGAAAAGGTTATAGATAGACGCTTATTAGTAACGTGGGTTTATAACCCTCGCTACTGCTACTTAGTAGTAGCGTGAGTTTATAACACCCGCTACTACTAAGTTGATAGTAATAGCGCGGGTTTATAACCCTCGCTACTACTAAGTAATTTTCACCGTGCCCATAGGACTAGCCATAGTAGTAGCACGAGTTATAAACCCACGCTGCTACTAAGTCTATAGTACTAGCGCGGGTTATAAATCCCACGCTATTACTAAATGGTCTCCACCGTGCACCCATGACATGCCATAGTGGTAGCGTTGGATTAGCGCGGGTTATAAACCCAATGCTACTGCTAAGTTATCTCCTTGCCGCCCCATCTCAGCCTCTCACCCCTGCTCTGCCTTTCTCTCCCCCGACGCCTCTCCTCGTCCTCCACTCCCTACGTTTCCCCCAACCAACCCCGCCGCAACCGCCGACGCCGACGATCTCCTCTCTCCCAACCCCACCGCCGGCTCCCCCACCTCACGTGTGGATTCTCCTCCTCGCCGTGCCCTTGTGCCGGCCCCAAACCCTAGCTAGGGGTCCCCTTCTCCGGGCGCGGCGCGGCGCGGGAAGGGCTCCCTCTTGCCCGCCGCCGATGCAGACGGACCGCCGGAGGTCCTGCTACTTGCTCCTCCGACCCTCTTCCTGCTGCTGCTAGTGCGGACCGACGCCATGGAGGTGAGGTTCCTCCTTATCCTCTCTTTCTCTTCACCACAGGCAGCCCCTGACCCCGTTGGATTCGATTTGGCAGGCCGTGTGCAGGCGGGGAAGGACAGCATGGCGCGCCTGGTGCGCGAGCTCGAGGGCGCCGGCCTGCTCGTCGAGCGCGTCCGCGGCGTCCCCGCCGAGTTCATCAAGGTCAGTGCGGCCGCCTTTTTTCCTTTTTCAGTTCGTTTTGCCATGGCATCCTAATTCCAACTAATGAGGCGGTTTCCGCGAGATTTTGTTACGAAGAGGACTTCCCCCCTCCGCCCTGTGTTGTTTATCTAGACTAGATTGTTGTAGTATAGCATTCAATCCCTGTGACTAGTAAGTAGTGGATAGTAGAAGAATGTGTTCATAAATTCAGTGTAAGAATATCTACAGAAGATTCAGAGCAAGAGATGGTTCTTTCATCAGAGTTTCCTCGTTAGATGAAGATTTTGTTTATTTAGACTGCTGCAGCACCTTGATATTAGTTTGAGGGTGTCACAATTCAATCCTGTAACTAGTAGTGACTAGTGGAAGAATGTGTGCACAAATTCATTGTAGGAATGTGTACACGAATATTCAGTGTAAGAGTTTTATTGCCATTTTTTACCCCTCAAATTTTGGTAGCCAGGAATTAACGTGTGTACAGAAACAGAATTTCCTGTCGATCTGCTCTATTGTTTAGCGGATGAACTGGAGCGTCTGTTTGGATTAAATTGATTTATAGTGCATGTGGTTTTGCTGTTCCAGTTTAGCTGTCCACGCCCATTGGGATTCTGGGCAGAGCCACTTCTGAGATGCAGATGAAGAAGCTTCTACATCTGTAACTCGACTAATGCACCAAGTGTTTGAGATGTGGCGTCAGACCGTCAGTAATGTGTTCGTGTGCTCATTGTTTAGGATGGTGGTGGTAGACTGGTAGCTTTCCATATCGCATATACCACTTGTCCTTGCTTGGCATCATTTTATTTTGAGAATCAGTACTACTTGCCCAATTTCCAGTAGCTTGTTTTAGATGTTCGAGAGCTAAATCAGTGATTCTCTAAGTACTGAACTGAATCTCGCAAATGCTTTTGGCCATCATATGCCTCTATCTAGAAAATTCAAGTCCCTTTCCGTTATGCTATTATGCCTCCCCACAAAATTCTTGGATCCCTCTCTCTTGCTACTTAACATGCTGTGCAAGTGTACAACTTATATGTGAATACACTAGAAAAACATGATATGCTTTATTTGTTCTCGTATAAATCCAACAAAGTAGTAAATGCACTTGTCTTACATATATTAGCCAGAGTGGGGTAACCTCTGCAAATAAATAGCAGGCAATTTGCCTTCAGTAGCAATGGTTCTGCATATAGATACAAAAAATGTTCGATCTTTGCGTGTTATTTTATAACCTGTAAGACAGAATTTCATGTGCTGCTCTGTTCTCCGAATATTGGTATACAACTGATGTGATCCTTCGTCGAATAGTTTTAAACTTGTTCAGCTCATTTGCCATGGTAAAGAACTAAAGATAGGATGTTTCATCGTCTTTCACTAAGTAATCATGAAATGTCAGCTTTATTTTACAGCTTTAAAGATACAAATCTTTGTGCTTCTTTGGTTGTAGATAGGAATAGTGCATACATGGCTTTGCAGAGTCAATTTTGCCCTTTTATCGTATCAAAACTTACCACATACTATTATGTGACGCTTTCGCTAACCGCACAATCGACTGGGCAGAACTACGAGGGGCTTAAGCAGGAGCATGATAAGAAGGTGGGGCTGCTGACGAAGCAGGAGGTGAGGGGTGTGGACTACCTCAAGATGGAGAAGAACATGATGGAGATGGAGAGCCTCGAGTCCAAGATGCTGGTGGCCACCCAGTCCATCGACACCACCACCTCCGAGATCATCAGGCTCAGAGAATCAGAGCTATTCCCTCAGCTACTTGAGCTGGTTGCTGGGTCAGTACCACACTACCATCACTCCTCACTCATTCATTTACTGTATGCATCCAGTACTGGTACCTCACATGTCTCACTACTTCATGTATCTGTCGTTTTTTGCATAGTACTACTTGCATATGCATGGTCAAGAAATAAATAAATATAAGCTTGATGATATAGCTAGGCTGGACATATGAACCATGGTAAGGAGCTTCCCAGATGAGGCCTGTGATAACAGCAGTGCCATTAGGTCTTTGCTGTTTTGATCCTGCCAACCACTGATTCAGACCATGCATGCTGCTGTTTCTCTTTGGTCCTCATGTAAATGCACCCTTGGCACTGTAGCAAGTCAACACTCACTGGTTTGCAAGGATGTCATTTACATCTAGTTGAACCAACATTGAAGGAAATCTTAGTTCTTAGGCGTGTTACTTTCGAATCACCGGCATTAGTTCTTTGTACCACTAGCATATTGATAACATTAGTTACAATATTTCCCACTAGCAACAATGAACACAGCTCAATCTAACCTATATGCACAACACAATACATACAGTTATCGAACTAAAATCAATCAATGTCCTGAGTATTTAATACAAACAAAGGTAATCCCCTAGGCATAAGTAACATGAGAAGAAACCATGTGAGAATATGCAGAACTCGTACCTGTATCTGATCTTTGTTACCAGCAGTGATATTTCAAACAGTCCAGCAGGTCTCTTTCTTATTGCTTTTCTTGTGATTTTGTGTCAATAGACTTAGGAGACAACCAAGAGCTTGATGATCAATGATGCACTGTAGAATAGAAGACAAGCTTAATAACACGGAAAAATGAACAAACGAAACTATAGAATCTCTAAGGAAGCTAGTAATCACAGATAGGAATTGTAATTTGCCATGCAAGTGAACACATAATTATTTATTAGTGTCATCACAAAGCAGGCTATGTAAAACTTGACGAGCATTTTACTTGAATAGGGAAACAGACTAGGCAGGATTTCAGTCGACTGTTGGGGTAACAGTGTAGTAAAGTGAGCAACCAACCTATCAGAAGAAACTGTACAGTAAACAAACAAAGATGAGTGATTCAAATTTCAAATATATTTTATAGACACTTGTCAAATCTGATGTACAATGGCAAACATGATGGTTATAATATATCCAAATAACAATATCCTCTCTAAGAGTTTAACTCAAAAGTGCATTTTTGAATCCAAAGTAGCTAGCGGAGATCAAGTGAAAGGTTGTTGATTGTCCCAAAGTTCTTTCCTCTACAAAAGAGTGTAATCTTAACCAATGATTGTTTCCAACATGCAAGGACGTGATCACACAAATTTATATATTTTAATCTCATATGCTATCAAGCTTTTCAAGTGCAGTTACCAAGCACCGCTTTTATTTAAGGAAGAAGTTGCTGATTTTTTTATTTAAATAGTTGATACCTAACTAGGTGAACGAGAAAATTTCTTTTTCCTATTCGTGCATGTTTGCTAGTACTATTTGGTTGAAATTTGCGTACTAATAAGTTTTCACTTTCCCGACGTGGGCGCAGAGGTGATCGATGCTGACTAGCACGGCCCGGTGGCGCTGTGCTCTTCAACCACTCGGAGACGGATTTTGCCGTGAAGCCTGGTTGCCATGTCGCATAGATGATCGTCCAGGTGATTTCGACACCGGAGGTCGCCGAGGTGTGAAGGACCTTGACGCCACCGTTCGAGGGAGGGAGGATTCGAGTCCACCGACGTCTGAACTCCGAGCCTAGGTAGATACATCTAGAGAAGTGGTCTGTTTAGGTTGGTGGTAGACCACTAGGGAAGGTTGTGTGTGTGTCTGATGTTAAATCGAATCTTGAGATGGTTCTATGACATGTTAAATGGAATATTGAGATGGTTCAGTGACATTGGTTTGTTTTGCATTGGACGTATTACCATTCATGAATACTACATCTAATTTTTATTTTTTTAATTCCTAAATTGTTAGTAGTAGCGTGGGGAGGAAACTGAGCGCTACTAGTATATAGAATACTAGTAGCGTTGGTTTTTTACCCACGCTACTACTATTTCATTAGTAATAGCGCGTGTACGTAATAGCAGCAGCGTGGGTGGCACACGCTACTACTAACTATTAGCTGTAGCGCGATACTAGTAGCGCGCGTACCCGCGCTGCTAGTAGCCATTTTACCCGCGCTGCTAGTAGTCTTTTTCCTAGTAGTGAGGGATTACCCCAACGATCATCTCCTGGACGCTACATTGGGGTCAGATCCATCACAAATGTGGAGATCCATACTAGAATGAAGAGACACTCTAGCTTTGGGATTAATTAAGCGCATTGGATCTGGGTCAAGTACACATATATGGAAAAAGAATTGGCTCCCAAGAGACTACAAGCTCAGACCTTCGTCCACATTTGCCAATGCGGCACTGATAAGGGACAAGGACGGTAACTATCTGGGTTCATCAGCTGTACTTTTTGATGGACTAGTTGATCCGACTATTTTGGAGACGCATGCTTGCTGCGAGGCCATTGTTCTGACACAAGATTTGAACATTCGGAATTAAGTTGTTGCCTCGGACTGCCTCGAGGTCGTCACAAACATAAGGTAGGAGGCTTTGCCTTCATACGCACAGGTCCTGAACGATATTAAACTTTGTACTAGTAACTTCGCTTTCATAGATTTGCGATTTGAGTTTAGAGAAAATATCTTTTAAGCGCACTCTAGCAAAAGGAGTTGTGTCTTTGGAGGTGGGTCGCCATCTGTGCTAGGTGTTCTGCCGGATATTGCTTGTATTCCGCTTGTTATGATTTCTGAATAAAGCCTAGTTACCCTAAAAAAGCTATTCATTATGCTTTCCACAAAAAAGAGAATGCGAGCACAACAGTCTAAGAAACGTCTATATATGTACCTAGCTACGTACTGCAGGTACACAAGCCCAGAACTGTACACTGGATGTTCTCTGCAGATCGACAATCTAGAAATTAAATACATCAAAGTGTAAAACCATAAACGTAACGATACTATCTAGTAGAAGTTTGAAGAGCATAAACCTCAACTTGCCTATGCAACTCCCCGTCGCCAATGCTTCTGGTGCTTTGCGGAAGCAGCAAAACGGGATGGTGCTTCTGGACGCTCTGCTGTGGCAAAACCGCATCTAACAGCGCTGATGTCTTCCACTTTATCCCTGTTATAATATGCCTACTATATCGCCTGCCCAATTTTCAATGAAAATTCAGGCGAGGATCCCACCCTCCGACTACGACCATTTGACGAAAAAAAAGCACACTGCATTGCAAAGATAAATAATTAAGTAGCTGCAAGAATAATGGATAGAAGGACCTCCACTGAATATTAATAATTTCAAAAGAGTATCATGAATACTAATTGACCACGATCATACCGATCTCCGGCTTATTACATCTGCGAATTCAATAACTGCAAGACACGTCATTCCAATTTAACTATCCTCTCGATTCACGATCTAGAAATAAAAGCTAAGCTCCATCTCTTGGAGCGGAACAGCTTCTCCATCTCCGGGGTGGTGTTGAACGCCGTCTCTAGGACTGCCGGGGAAATTGCCTTCCACACCGACGTCTTCCCTGCCAAGTGGCTAAAGATTGGGCTGCATTTGTTTGACAATAACACAACGTTAGTTAACCAAATTGGTCAGAATATAATGGAAATGTACGGGAAATAAAAATGCAACATGCTGCAAGATTACAATAATCGTACAAAAGAATCACAAAGAATTCGCATAATCTTTCTGTATAACTCCCTTCAAAATTATATGTATACTAAATATATAGAAAGTATATATGACAGTAGGAGACTAGTTTCAGTACCTGTTTCCTGTATATTTACTTACAGTTAGAAAAGATACCTTGCATTGTTGAGCATATATGGAAATCCAAAAATATCGAATAACATTGAAAATAGATGTAGGAAACATAAATTAAAAAGGTGAAAAACATGCCACAGAATTTTGGAGCTAATTAAAGTGCTATTTTAGAAAGAAGTTTCTAGCTGAATTGAGCAAAACGGAACCAAAATATACATGACAGAAAAAATGCATCAGATCAGATACGTATGCATAATCAAGACTTTAATTTAGGTCTAGATCTTGTACTAGTACGTAGCAAGAGAAAGAGCATATTTTGTAGTGCCCTTACTTGGGAGTGGTGATGATGGAGAACCACTCCATGCCGGTGTCATCGGCTATCTTGGAGACGACGAAGAACCTTGGCACGATGAAGAGGCACCCTGCCTCGGCACGGGTCTCGAGCACGCGGGTGCCGTCGATGCCCACCACCTGGACGCGCCCGCCGCCGCGCACGATGTAGGTGACCTGGTACGCCGAGTCACATGAGAATCCCGGCGAGCACATGGAGCGGCCGCCGATCCTCACCAGGTCGGCGCCCAGCCCGACCTCCTACACGAGTGGCAGGTTGGCCGTGTTGAGCACCACAACGCAGCCACCCCCCGGGATGTCCACGTCCAGAGGCGCCTCAAGGCAGTTGAGCACCACGCCCTCCCGGTCCTCGGCGCGCGGCTCCGGCATCTTGTGCCCCGCGGCGATCTTCACGACGCCGGAGCCAGGCTGGGTGGAGACGATCTTGGCAGCAGCGTCCTGGTCGAGGTCCCAAGCGCGCGCGACGAACTCGGTGGAGAAGCCGGTGAAGATGCCGCTGGCGCCGGTGAGCTGGAAATTGGTGAAGCGGCCGGGGGTGTGGCCCTTGGAGGTGTCGCCGAGGAAGAGAACGACGAGCTCAGCAGAGGAGCCCTCGGCGTTGTGCCACCAGGTGACGGCACCGAAGGGGAGCGCGAGGGCGTCACCCTCCTTGACGGGGATGACCTTCTCCTTGGCCGCCTCCGGGAGGACGAGGCCGCAGGCGCCGGCGCCCTGGAGCACGTAGGCGACCTTGGCGGAGTCGGAGTAGCTGGGGAGGGCGAGGCCGCCGGCGGAGAGGTGCAGCTTGGCGGCGCCGATGGAGGCCGCGCCGAGCATGGGCAGGTCGGCCGGGGACCAGTCGTAGTAGGCGCCGCCGTCGCTGCCGTAGGCCTTGGCCGGCTTCTTGGGCGACAGGTCCATGGACATGACCTCGGCGTTGGAGCTGCGCTGCACCATTGTTGACAAGACGATGAGATTGTGGTTTGTGCGTGGGGGAGAAGGATGCGAATGAGATGCGATGGAGGAGGTGGAAGGGTGCCTATTTATCAAAGTTTTAAATAGCGCGCTAAGCATCTTAGCGCCGGCCCTCTTTCAAATGCTATAGCGTGCTATAGCGGAGCTATAGCGCGCTATTTAAAATGTTTGTTCATTTGTTTGGACCAAAGTCTCTTAGCGCAAGACCTTTTGTAAACGCTATAGCGTGCTATAGCGGAGCTATAGCGGGCTATTTGAAACTTTGCTATTTATAGGTGCGTCACCTGGTAGTTGGATAAAGATTAATCATGGGAATAGTTCTTCTTGCGGAGAGATTAACGAGCAGTTTGTTGGAGCTAACGACCTGATCAGGCGTGACTTCATCCCATCTTAGATCTTATCATCCCGTTGAATAGGAAGTAACCGACTTCGCCATGAACGGATATGCATGCAGGAACGGATTTAGGATTATCTACTCGAGTATATTTTATTTTGGTGAGGGGATGCGCATGATTTGCATGCGCCCACTTCACCATGAATGGGCCGAACCTGCTAGATGTGGTTGTCTAGATAGGCTTTGGATTGACAGCTGTTTAGATAAATACACACACACACATCTATACATACCTACCTTGTCACAAAAAAAAAGATACATACCTACCCCTAAAAAAAAGGATACATACCTCCCCCTCAAAAATATATAAATCTAGATACATACCTTTTGCTCAATAAAAAACAAGATATGTACCCCTCAAAGAAAATATCTATATATATTCAGTTTTGCTAAAGCACATCTAGATGTGCCATAAGTATTGCACATCTAAGTCATATGTCATTGATCTTACATTAAGATTCGTGTGAATATTTTCTTTCTCTTTTATCCTTTTCTCTTTATGTTTGATTCACTCACTTAGATGTGCAATAACTAGGACACATCTAGATGTGCCCTAGACACACCCATATATATTCTACTTGCCCTAAAAAAATCTAGATATATTTTTAACTATATATATTATAATTTTCGGTTTTAACAAAAAATTCAGTTGAAAAACCCTAAAATTTTCTATTATCTATTAATATGTATCTAACCCTACCGTAATATTTTTGAATATTATGAAATTATTAGATAAATTTACATGCTTTCTCATTCCATTCGCGAGGAGCTGGATGAGAAGACTCTCGTGTCCAGTTTTGCAAGCACCCAACCTGTGGAACATATTTGTAACAATTCTAAAAATTATATTATTTTCTTCTTAAAAATTTGACCAACTACCTAATACTACGCAGGCTCATCAAACAACGCTTTTGAGCTTTCTTCAGGATTTGGCCCGAACTGTTCGGCAGATTCCCACGCGTTACGCACCCTAGCTTCGAAGCTGGAGTTTGCAACTTCAAAACTACAGGTTTTAGCCCTCCTGCTGGGTGGGCGCTTCCTTCGTCTATCGTATGTCTCACTTGGCTTCGTCCCGAACCAAGGAGGCATGATGGCGGGCGCGTGCGTGTGCTGACTGCAGAGACTACAAGCCGACGCCAGAAGCGACTCGCTTCTATTCTCGATTGGATATAGATGGGGACTCCTTTTTGCTGCTTTTTCTCACTCTTTGCCTGGGCCAACGATAGATTAGTCTCTGGGTCGGTCAAGTGATAAATTGGCGAGATTAGTTAAGGAAACTGGGACTTCTGATTGTTCGCGGGGGATGGCTGAATAACCTACTTTGCTTTCCATTTAGGCCCCTTGACATTTTTTTGGCTCGTGAAGTTGTCCCTTCATATTAAGCTTTACTTTTGATATACTTATACACTGGCTTCATGGTTTCCCCTTGCATCCCTATAGACGAACCAGGTAAGGTGAAATATTGCAACAATGAGTATAAATATGTATAAACCGTTACTGGTTGAGACGCTCCTACATGCTACATGCAGTCATACTTCTTTCTCTCGCTTCGATGGGTCTTCCCCTGATCGGAAGGTTAACGATATGATGAAAACACAGAGGAGGAAGCAGTTGTGTATCTGAATGGAAGTGTCATCGTCGATTTTCTCCTACGAACTAAGCCATCATTCGCATGCCAGAAACACCTTTGCAAAATGTTCCCCTCCATATGCATTTGTTAGTGATGTGGACGCCATCTCAAACATGCACTCACGCTTCTGATGTGCTCCTGATCTTGTGGAAGTCGTTAATAATGGACTTGGCGTTTCACCTGAGACTGTTGACCAAAACTCACACTTGCACCCTTTTGGTGTAGGAGGTGGACGCAAACATTCATTTGAGCGAACTCCAAATCTCTGCCGATGTGTCGTGTCGTGGGGTATAACGTATCTAATTACGTCCTTAGTGAGCGATGATAGAACCGCTAAGAATGATGTGGTTGTCCTGCAACTTGGTCTTGTATATGCAGGCAGGGCTGGTAAAGATTTTAGGGTCGTCTCCTTGGTGACTGTCCAGCCTGTTGCTTTTGACCAACTGGAACTCTCCTAACTAGACGATGATCATGCCCAAATGCAGTACCCCTAATTTTAGTTGCAAGAGTTGCAAATGCATGCATGGATTCTTCATGTAAGAGAATGGTAAACAGTTAGTAGAACATACGAATTACATGCAGAGTACAGTATGAGTGATTCCATACATGGCAATTGGATGATCAATCTAGACATGCAATTGCTGGTATATATAGTCCATCGCAAAGGGTCTTTGCATCCTCCAGTAAAAAATAGTAGTAGTAGGAAGTTGGCTAGCTATAGCCGTACATCGATCAACTATTAGCAATCTACATAGGTCTAACTTTTTATATGAGACGTTGGAGTGAAACAAAGAAGACTATTGTTTGTGTGTAGGAATAGTGAGAAAGAGGCAATCCGACTATAGAAGGAATATCAATCCTACCCCTATGTATGCAAGTTCCAAGTGACGCACCATGGTCGCTTTGTAAAAAGATGAAGACATTGCCCCACTCATCTTAGTGACCTCAAAGCATAAAAGATGGGTGGTGCGCAACGCCATGCGCAATGCTTGGGTGGACAACATCGACCCTTCTGCCAACCTCACAGTGGATCACATCATTGAGTTTGTGGACCTTTGTATTCGCCTGGAGCAGTTCCAACTTTGCACGGATGTTAACAATGACCTCTCTTGGATTTGTGGCAAATGGAGAGTACTTTGTGGCATCGGCTTACATGATTCAGTTCCTAGGATCCAGGTGCTCCATCATGAACAAAACTGTTTGGAAAGTTTGGGCCCCTCCTAAGGTTAAGTTCTTCTCCTGGGTGGAACTTCAAAATAGGATGTGGAGGACAGATAGATTACGGAAGAGATGATGAGAAAAGTGTGTCTTTGCACCATTTGAAAGACGGCCAACGGCTCGCCCACATCCATTCTACAAATATCGGGTCATGCTGCGTGTTTGGATAAAGGTCAAGGATTGCCTTGACCGTGGGGCGCTTGAGATGAACCGATGAGGGACCGAGCAAAAAACGTGAAGGGGTGGTAGACCGGCATGTCCATACCACATACTACAAATCGGACGGCGATGGCTTCTCACACCATGCTTTTTCAGGAAAAATTAATGCCGCCTTTCTACATCCTAAAACTTATTCAAGAAGTGGCCAAGCTTTGGGTCATCGCAGAGGCTATGCACTTGAACAAGATCATGTCGTGAGAGTAATTCCATATGTAATTTTTCATTGAAGGGAAGTTGTGGAGCCGGCTGAACAAGAATATTTGAAATTTTCTGAACAATTCTTTTGAAAAAAAAGTGAAATATAAAACAAAAAAACATGAAAATAAATATAAAAAACCAAAAATAAAAAGTAAACTATAAATAAAAATCCAGACAGTACAAGGCCGCTTCAGAAACCTTCTAGTACAGTCTAGTACAGGCCCAATCACTGTTCTGACCTTGTCAGCGTTTATTGTCACAAAATGAACCCGACGTGAAAGTATTTCACGATTTGACCCTTTTAGAAACGCCAGGGTCCGCGGCGTTTCCACCCAACATAGAAACGCCGAGCAAGCTAGCGTTTCTGCCCTGGCCCACTGCCAGGCCGAGGACGCGTTGGCTGCTGACGTGGCAGGCTGGAAACGCCGACCCAACTAGCGTTTCTGGAAACGCCATAATCAGTGGCATTTCTGGTGCAGATATTTTAGGTGGCCGTGGGGCTTTCACCCACCACTCACCACTCACTCTCTTCTCCCCCATTGGCCTATCCCGAGCTCTTGCCCTTTTCCCCCTTTGTGTCCCTCACTTAGCCCCTCACAAATCCTTGCAAATCGATTGGGTTGGTCCGTGGATCCGGTGTCATTTCCGTTCGTTGAGGTAACCTCCTTCATCTCACAAATTTGTATTGGTTGGATTTTTCCATTTGGATTGATTTGTTCTTGTTGTTCCTAACCCTAGTTTTGAGCATGGATCTATAATGTGATGTTTTGAGTATTGTTGTTCCAATAGTGTTGCATTTTGATGTTGTTGAGCATACCTTATTGTGGGTTATGGCTAATGTTAAGATTTAGGGTTAGGGTTATGGCCAATGTTAAGATTTAGGGTTAGGGTTAGGTGTTTTGTTAGCAATGTGGTATATTTAGCATTGTACATTTCTTATACTTATGTTACCATTTTTTTAGATGGACAAGATTGTGAATATTCATTATGTTGACAAAGAGGCATTCATGAATGTGGAGATTGTTGACAAGTATGAGGAAGTGTTGATATTTCTTGAGACCCCTAGTTATGAAGAGGTTGTGGAAGAAACACGGATAAGATTAAAGTGGGTGGATGCAAGTGATCAAGTTGAATTAGTAGGAAGATATGATGTTGGGTCGGCACACAAGTGTCGAATGAAGACAATGCCTATCAAGTCCAATTTGCATTGGGCTGCATATAAGGAGGTTGTTGCATCCTCAGAAGTCAAGTCACTCGAAGTCTTTGCAAGTAAGGTGGTCAAGGCTCCTCTCTTTCATGTTGACTTGAACCAAACCTTAGTAGATGATGTGAACCCGGTTAGTAGTGTGCCGCCTATTGTTGAGTATAAAGTTGAAGCGGAAGCCAATGAGTATCCCCAATATGAGTTCGGAGGTAGTGCACCGATGAAAGATGATGGCGATGACTCCGACGAAGAGTATGAGAGGCACCAAAACATTGTTGGTGATGTCGAGGCTGAAGTAAGGCATCAGGACATGGATGACCTGCAAGCCAAAAATTAGGACCAAATTAGCGAGTTCTATAGGACTTCATTGGATGGGAAATTCAAGAGAATCCTTCTATGTTCATAAGAATCCCAGGAATCAAAACATGCAGGCTAACATGAAAGATTAGTCCCAGGCTTCTATTTCAAAGAGGAAAAGCATCTAGCATCAAGAGACTTAAACCAAATAGTATAAAATTTCTTCTTTAAACAATAGGCAAATGCCAAGCTATTGGTATGCATATTCTGCAATTAAGGAAAGATAAAGTTGGTCCATGATTGTTAAACATTGGCTTGACTCTGCTGCAGTAACTTCCTGATGCGAAATTATAAGATAAATATGAGCCTCTTATGTAGAGAACATGGAGCAGTACATGCCACCACATAAATCCAGATAGAATTTTTGTAGAGTATAAGAAAACAAACTAATATGTATCCACAAATGCAAGTCTCAACTAATGCACTAAAGCTAAGGCATAAATTCAATCAAATGTAATGTGCTCACCTAAGCACATGGATCACGCAATGCACTTGTCATGTTCCACTGTTCTCTTTCGTACGATAATCCTCTTCTTTCACTTGAACCTGGGACCACAACTGTCAAGGGCCTCGGTGCCCAAGACAGCAGGACCTCGACTACGTAGTTCGTAGTCGCGGTGGATAGGAGCGCTAGGGTTTTTGCCTGGCTGCTCTATGATGCGGGAGGAGAAGATAGAAGGAAATAACTTTATTGCTTGTCCCTAAAGGGTGCTAACTATCTTATATATAAAGGCCCCATGGGCTAATAACAAACTAGAAACCTATACGAAACAAACTAGTCTAGGAACTAATGTGCCCGGATCAGGACTCCTGTCCAGCCTGCGCCTTGCCTGATGCGGCCGTCGGCTGCTCCTGGCCGCGCGGCCCACGTCTGTAAGACGTGCCCCACATGACATCTCTCCCCCCCTCGACGAGCAGCTCGTCCTCGAGCTGAAAAGCGGGGTAGCGCTCGACGAAACTGTCAAGATCCTCCCATGTAGCTGACGAAGCTGCTTCACCCTTCCAGTGGACGAGTAGCTGGCGAACGCCGCGTGCTAGGCGCGCACGAGTCACGCGCTCTGGTTCTGGAACAGCCGCCCCGTTGTGGATCGAAGGCAATCCCGGCGGTGTAGTTGGAGGAATGCCGAAGAACTTCTTGAGGAGGCCCACGTGGAACACGTCATGGAGGCGCGAGCGTGCCGGAAGCTCAAGACGGTATGCCACGTCGTTGATCACTTCTGAAATGCGGTACGGCCCATAGAATCGTGGCTTGAGCTTGCCCCTGGTTGGCAAGTTGAGAGAGGACGCGGCACGCTGTCGAAGGCGAAGCCAAACCCAATCGCCCACCTCATGCCGAATGTCCCGATGACGTCTGTCGTAGTAGGACTTATAGACCGCCTGTGCCTGTTGTAGACGATAGCGGACGTCCTCGATAAGTTCGTCGCGCTCAGCCATGCTCCTGGCCACTGCAGCCACCCGTGTGTCGCCGGGCTCGTAAGAGCGAATAGTGGGAGGGTCACGGCCATACACAAGCTTGAACGGAGTCTCTTGGGTTGCTGTATGGTAGGCGGTGTTGTATATGTACTCAGCCCAGGGAAGCCACCGGAGCCACTGCTTGGGACGATCCCCGGTAAGACACCGTAAATACATCACAATGATCTTGTTAGCAGCCTCCGTTTGACCATCCGACTGCGGGTGAAATGCTGACGTCATGTGCAGCTTTGTCCCCGTGAGGCGCATGAGCTCTCGCCAAAAAGCGGAGGTGAAGACGGGGTCGCGGTCAGAGACCATGGACTGCGGCACGCCATGGAGACGAACAACCTCAGCGAAGAACACCTGTGCCACTGACTCTGCCGTGTATGGGTGGGCTAACGCCACAAAATGGCAATACTTGCTGAAGCGATCCACCACGGTGAGGATGACAGACTTCCCGCCTACTCGAGGAAGCGCTTCCACGAAGTTGATGCCGATGTCAGTCCACACGCCCGTGGGCACCGGCAGCGGCAGTAGCAGCCCAGCGGGGTGCAAGTGCTCGGACTTGTACCGCTGGCAAGTACCGCAATTGCGGACGTACTCCTGCACCGTCTTGCGAAGGTTAGGTGCGTGGAAATCGCGGCGGAGACGATGCAATGTGCGCAGGACGCCTTCATGCCCATCATCGTGCACGGCACTGAGAATCTCCTGGAGTAGCGGGGATGACGGCGGAATGTAGAGGCGGCCGTTAAAAGTAACGAGGCCGTCGGAGAGCGCCCAAGGCTGTTGCCGCGCACCTGCCGTGATATCCTCCCGCAGTGTGACGAGCGCCGGATCAGTGGACGTCGCTTGCCGGAGGCGATTGATGAGGTCGAAACGAGGCCCCGAGACCGCCATGATCGTCGTCTCCTCCGTGTCGCGGCGGGAAAGTGCATCCGCCACCGTGTTGGTACTACCTGCCTTGTACTCCACCGTAAAGTCGAATCCCAGGAGTTTGCCAACCCAATGATGCTGCGGGATGGTGGCCAAACGCTGGTCAAGCAGAAATTTGAGGCTGTAATGATCCGTTTTTACCACAAACTGGCGCCCCCATAGGTACGGCCTCCAGTGGCGAATCGCGAGCACCAGGCCGATGAGTTCCCGTTCATACGCTGCCAGGGAACGGTGACGTGGCGCGGCTGGCCGGCTAAAGAAAGCCACCGGGTGGTGGTCCTGAAGAAGGACGGCCCCGAAACCGTACGTCGATGCGTCACACTCGACGATGAACGGCCGTGTAAAATCCGGTAACGCGAGGACGGGAGCCGTGGTGATTGCCGTCTTTAGGGTGTTAAAAGCTGCTGCCGCCTCCGGCGACCAAGAGAAACCATCCTTGCGAAGGAGGGCCGTCATGGGCGCGGCAACCACGCCAAAGTCCTTGACAAACTTGCGGTAGTACCCCGCAAGGCCGAGAAAGCCCCGAACCGCGCGCGCCGAGCGTGGTTGCGGCCAGTCCGCCACTGCCTGCACCTTTTCCGAATCCATGGCCACGCCTGCAGCGGAGATGGTGTGACCCAGGTATGCGATTGATTCAACGGCGAACGCGCATTTGGAGCGCTTGACGAAGAGCCGGTGCTGGTGCAGGACCGTGAAGACGGTGCGCACATGTCGGAGATGGTCAGCCCATGTCTCGCTGAAAATGAGGATGTCGTCAAAGAAGACGAGAACAAAACGGCGCAGGTATGGCCGCAACAGATCATTCATGAGGGCCTGGAACGTGGCCGGCGCGTTGCAGAGTCCGAACGGCATCACCAGAAACTCGTAGAGGCCGTCATGAGTACGGAAAGCTGTCTTCGGGATGTCCTCCGCACGCATCCGCACCTGGTGGTAGCCGGAACGTAAATCGAGCTTGGTGAAGAAACGAGCGTGCCGTAGCTCGTCGAGGAGTTCGTCCACCACCGGAATCGGGAACGCATTCTTGACAGTAATGGCGTTCAGGGCGCGATAATCGATGCAGAAGCGCCAGGACCCGTCGGCCTTGCGGACCAGCAGTACCGGGGACGAGAATGCGGAACAACTCGCACGGATGATACCTTGGGCGAGCATGGCGGCGCACTGACGCTCCAGCTCGTCCTTGTGCGTGGCCGGGTATCGATACGGACGGACGGCCACCGGGGCGGAACCAGGTAGCAGGGTGATGCCGTGATCGCGGCTGCGGGGCGGTGGCACGCCGGAGGGGTCGGCGAAGATGCCGTCGAACTCGGTGATGATGGCGTCCAGGAAGTCGCGGCCGCTGCATGATTTTAGGGCTGGCCCGTCCGGTCCTGCAATGCCGTGCCAGCACACCCGATGGCCCCGCCGCCAGAATGTCATGGAGAGGGCTCGGAAATCCCACAGGATCGGTCCGAGCGACGCCAGCCACTGCGTGCCCAGGACGATGTCGTAGCCCGCGAGCGGCAAGGCGAGGAAATCCTCCGCGAACTCCTCGTGGCCGATGCGGAAGGGCACGACGCGGTACGCGCCCTGGCACGGAACGCGCTCGCCGTTGGCCACCGTGACGCGCATCTTCTCTGTGGTGGGGGGCGGTAACGTAGCACGAGCGGCCGCCTCTTCGGCGATGAAGTTGTGGGTGGAGCCTGAATCGATCAGGGCGAGGAGGGAGACACCTCCGAGAGTAATCTGCATCTGCATGGTTTCACTCGTGCGCACGCCGACGATCGCGTGGAGCGAGATTTGAGGGTCGGCCCGCGATGCATCATCAGTGGCGGAGGCCGCGTCGTCGTCGTCGTCGTCCGGCGCTAAGTCGAGGAGAAAGATGCGCTGGCACACGCGGTTGTGGCCCCTGCCAAACTTCTCGTTACAGTTGAAGCAAAGGCCCAGGCGACGGCGTTCCTCCATCTCTGTCTGGGAGAGACGCTTGATTGGGCGTCCGTCCGGCAGATTGTGGCCCTGCTGAGGTGCGGCTGGTGGGGCCGGAGCGGGGGGCGCGAGGCGTGGTCCTGGTGTCGGCAGGATGCCCTTCTGTGGAAAACGCACCGGTGGCGCGGCGGAAAGCGCGCACTGGTCGCGCAGCTCCAATTTGCGGGCGAGGCTCATGGCGACGGCGAGGGACTGTGGGTTATGGATCTCCACATCGAGGCTGAGGGGTGGCTGGAGTCCCGCGGTGAAGATCTGCACTTTCTGTGTCTCGGATAAGGTGCCTGCCCGGGGAAGGAGTGCCTCAAACCGCTCCTGGAAGTCGACGACGGACGTCGTGCGTTTGCACGCCATTAGTTCGCCCAGCGGGTTAGCGCGCAGTGGTGGCCCGAAGCGGAGATTGAGCAGCTCGGAGAAGCGGCGCCACGGAGGTGTGCCCTCGTCGCGCTGGACCTGCATATACCATAGTTGGGCAGGACCCTCGAGATTGTAGGACGCCATCCACACCTTCTCCTCCTCGGCGATCCGTTGTTGATGGAAGAAGGACTCGCATCTGTTGATGAAGGCGAGCGGATCAGACTTGCCGTCGAACTTGGGGAAGTCCATCTTCTGGAACCTGGGCGGCCGATCATTGTGGTGCTGCCCATCATGGGCGGCGTCAGCGCTGGACGAAGAGGAGGACTTGTCCTTCTGGAGTGCGGTGACGGACGACTGCAGGGACGTCACCGTGGCCGTCCAGGCCTCGATCATCTTAGCCAGATCCGCGGTGGTCGGTTCTGCCATGCCGGAAGTGACCGAGGCGGCAGCGGATTGTGGCGATGTCGGGGAGCTGGGCGCGGACACAGGGGGGAAAGCGGCCGGCGGATGGAGCGTGGACGAGGAGGAGGATCGCCTGGAACCTGATACCAAGTTGTCAAGGGCCTCGGTGCCCAAGACAGCAGGACCTCGACTACGTAGTTCGTAGTCGCGGTGGATAGGAGCGCTAGGGTTTTTGCCTGGCTGCTCTATGATGCGGGAGGAGAAGATAGAAGGAAATAACTTTATTGCTTGTCCCTAAAGGGTGCTAACTATCTGATATATAAAGGCCCCATGGGCTAATAACAAACTAGAAACCTATACGAAACAAACTAGTCTAGGAACTAATGTGCCCGGATCAGGACTCCTGTCCAGCCTGCGCCTTGCCTGATGCGGCCGTCGGCTGCTCCTGGCCGCGCGGCCCACGTCTGTAAGACGTGCCCCACATGACAACAACATCTACATGCCTATGATTCCGAGCATGAATATTTCCTCCGTCATGCTGTTATATATACCATAGCACCAACACGTTTTTCGTCTGTAATTTGCTACGGGCCTCCACATTCCACAATTAGTACCGTTAATTCACAACTTCCAGGTAACAAGTGATCCACCTTACACCGTCGAGGGTGCATACACCTGCAGTATGATAGTTTCGAGTCAACTTCAGTTCAGAAAAAGATACATCTTGCCAAAGGATGGTAAATGAAAGATGGATTGGCGTGAGGAATATGCAGAGCAGGATATGGACGAACACGCAGTGCTGGTCGCATGCAGGGAGGTGCCTCGCGCGAGGAGGGCAGAGATGGTGATGCCGGCGCCGCGTTCGTCGGCCTCGAAGTCATCCGTGACGCCGGAGGCCTCGAGCAAGGAGGCGGCCACGTTGAACCCCCGCGCATCGGTGAGGACGCGGGTGATGTTGCTTGTGGGGGAGCGGCGGCTGTTGGAGACGGTCGCGGCGATGTCGAAGCCGGATGGGACGATGAGGCCGCCCACCACGAGCACGCTGACGTTGCACGGGTCGTTAGTGATGGCACCGACGACGGTGGCGTTCGACCACGGGGAGGGCCCGTTAAGCGGACCACGACAGCCTGAGGTCAACGGCGCAGATCTTGCGCATCCGTCGTCCGGCGAGCCGCGCCCATTCGCCGAGCCGCGCCCATTCGCCGGCGAGGATGGGGGGAGGGGGGCGTTGCATTGCCGGCGTGAATGGGGCAGCCGCGGACAGAGGTCGTGGCAGCCCGTGCCCTGCGTGGATGGGGCAGCCTTAGACTACCCACGGTGAGAGTAACATAGGTAGTAACATCACACATATCTAGATAAAATAGATGATGTGGCAAGTAATAAATGAAGAAAGATAAGATAAGATAAGTCTATAGCATAATAAATGAAGTATTGCATGTTATCACACATATGTTACTCCCCACTATAGAGGTAGTAACATAGAGTAGTAACATGGGCATGTTACCATTCTATGTTACTACCCATTGTGGCTAGTCTTATGCGGAGGATGTAGCGGCGTAGCCGTGGAGGCGTAGATCGTGGCGGCGAGGCATATGGAAGGGGCAAAAAGATTTATTGGGTTGTGGTTGTGCAACAGACGATTAGGTTACCTGGTGAGGGTCGTTTGGGTAGGAGGTGTAGCTCGTGGTCTCGAGTCCAGAAAAATGCCTTCGATTTCTGTATGTCCCCTGGATGATGATGGTTTATGGCAGCCATGGTGGTCCGGCGGCCGCTGAGGGCCTGTCTTGCCGTCCTCGCCCTCGTCTGCCCACTTGTCGGCGTAATGACGGCCTTGCAGCACCGCCTCCCAGTCCTCTCGCTCCATCTCCCGGTGATGTCTATCCGCGGAATCCGGCGAGGACGTCACGGACTCACGGGGATTATGGCAGCCGCCGGCGATGAGTTGATGGATCCGGCGTTCCTCTTGGTTGGGCTCTGGTTCCTCCGGAAGCGAGATCGCGACGATCCGGCGGCGCATGTCCTCGGTCATCGTGGCCCACGCCTCGTCTGTGAATATGTGGTCGAACTCCCGCCGCCGCCGCCGCTCTTCCATTGACCGCGACAGCCGTGGCGGCGGCGGGATTCGAGCTTTCAGATCATGGGTTCGCTAGGCGAGGGCCCTGCTTGTACTATCTATCTTTTTTTTTCGGGGTCCATCTGTCTGCGGATAGACCTCCAGATATGCGTCCGAGTGAAGTTGTGGTTTGAGTCTTAGGCAGACTTTTAGTCGTTGCGATAAACTTATTGAATTCCTTTTTTTTTTTCAAGAAAAATATTCTATCTATTCATCTTTAATCACGGTTGTAGATAAAACATCAGAAATAATAAAAATTGCATTCAAATCCCTGTACCACCTAACAACGACAAACAAGCACTATAGCGAGCCGAAGTTGCACCGTCGTCAATGCACCTCTCTTGCCCGAGCCAGGCAAAACTTTTTGTAATAGACAGGCAGTAAGTAGTCGTGTTAAGGCTCCGGGCTTGGCTACCTGACGCGTGCGTGTTGGAGCGGCCAGTTTCAGACAGCGTCAAAACTTTCCTGTTTAAGTAATTGAGAGGAGAAGGTTTGGCGCACCGGCCCCCCACCCGTTGAAATCAGGGGGGCTGAAAAGATTAGAATCGAGCGTTGTAGCGCTCGGGCGCGTAAGAGTAAACTCCTAAGGCTCCATAGGACCAACGCATCAGAACATATCCGCCGGAGACACACCTCCACACGCCCTGCTAGCTAGACGCACCACCATGACGGGGGCTAAGCAGGGAGAACATTATTCAGTCTTCACGGATCCGACACCGGCTCATCTTCCTGAGCAGGACACAAACCCTAACAAAACTCAAAGTAATATCTAAAAATGAAACCCTCCCTATATTAATTATCTTCGTTTTACTAAAAATGAATTACTAGTGTTACTCAAAATTCTACAGTCCATCTTGTTTACAGAAGTTTTTTTTTGTTCCAAACTCATTTGTTTCTCAATTCTAGGTCAATTAGTTTATTCATTGTGGCAATCTGTTCGACTGAGGTCTATGCATGCTTGGCAGGCAGAAACTAAAGAGTTTCAATGAAAGCCAGCTCTACAATGCAACTGACATTTGCAATCAAGGTCAACTGATTTAATTTATTTTAATACGGTCAGAAGCACAACCAATTCATGCAACTACTCGGAAGAAATTGGAAACCCATTCGTATCATCCTAGCAGAGATTACCAACTCAAGCAACGTGAACTTTTTGCCTCTTCAAATTCAGAAAAAGAAACTAAGCAATTCAGAAACCATCCAAAGGATGATCCATCGGTGCTCCACCAGAGAAGCATGGTCAGGTCGCCAGGATATATATACTGGGCGACTGATGAACACGAAGAAGGGCCGCAACATGTTCAGCAACAAACATTGCAAGCATGAATTTTGGATCGAATTCTGAAAAGAAGACTCACAAACATAGCAAGCTAACAAGAAGCTAATCAGACACCATGACAAAGTAAGGAAGTGAGAGTGTCGAAAGGGCTTGACGACCGCTCGATCTAATCCAAAATAGAATGAGAAATTAACAGCAGCATCCTGACATGGCATGCATGCAGAAACAAAGCATGGTTTGTCGGATGAATAATACAACTAACATACAGTATAGTATATGCCTGCACGCATCTATTAAGATACTAAGCTCTCTAGATTTGATGCATCCTGATGTGTCGGGGTCTTTTTGAGGACCACTATGCACCCCGCGATGCGAAGAACCATGTGATCTAATTATTTAGATCCATGTAAGTACAAAAGGCAGAGAAGATCAGCATCAGCGACTGTGAATGTCCAGCTAAATATACATATTCATAAATCGACTAAAACGTACATACAATTCAACCACAAGCTCATGATGAACACATTACACTCTAGAAGTGTTCCAAATCATACACTATGAACAGTTGTTAAGATATTTGATAGACCTACTCATCAGAGGTCTTTACCAAGGCATTTGAGAACACTAAATATAAATAATCACACACACAATTATATGTGCACTATAATCATACAAGTGCCACAAATTAATACCACGGAGGCATGCAATTTGTCCTTCATTGTTCCCACATTAAAGTGATTCGATTTAATGATATTTCTCAAAAAATAAGAAAAGTTAGTTACCAAATATAGTTTATGTGGTTTATGATGATAAGGAAGTAATAAAAACATAGATACTGTTTTAAATTAATAAAAATAAATCCTAAAGAATAGAAAAGTTTGGTATAAACTGGATCATAGTATTTGTACGGGCCAAGAATAAATTGTTTAACTTAATCCTCAAAAGGAAGCAGAAAATTAGTAGGACAACTCTCATCATACAAATGCTTAGTCAAATACATCTCATCTTTAAGAGCATTTAAAGAGCCTTTGAAGCTATGCAATGGTTAATACCCAAAAATCATATATGCCTCATCTCTAAGAGTGTCAAACAAATCTGGAAGTTAATCAACAAGAGTAAAGCAGACAATAAGCAGCAAACTCATTGCACTCTCCAGAAAAGTGAGCCAAATGTACAATAAGCAGCAAACTATGGGATGCATCTCGGGGAGTGGGTAGTACTGATGCATGACCAAGTGCTTTCGGGGGCACAAAACGAGGTCGGAGATAGTAGTAGGCAAGGCAGAGAATGAGGTCGGAGATGCGGCAGAGGAGGACGAGCGCGAACATGGTGCTTGTCGTCGGTGACAGACGAGGGCGCATCATGACAGCGGACGCCGAACTTGGGGGAGGAGATGGTATTCAAAGGTGCGGACAACGATGACGACGATTGCCGTCAGACGATGGTGGATCAAGATGAGGAAGAGTGAGTCATGATTGTGGAGGAATTGTGGAGACGATGGAGAAGGTGTCTCCGCTGGCGGCCAGGGTTGCGGGGATAGGGGATGGACGAGGGGTTTAGCTGATTCGGCGAGGATAGATGACAGGAGGAGGGCCTAACTTTGCAGTGGCAATACAATGTAATTTCTCTGAACTCTCACTCCTCCATTTCCTGTGAGTTGCAAATACGCAGCTTTAGGACTTCTCATATTTTGCACTGCGAGCTCTAGGTAGCTCCTTGTTCTTGACTCTGGGAGTTAGGGTGTTCGGGCCATGTCCTGCTCCAAAGTTGGAGGAGCGTGGGGCCAGGGAGTTGCCGAACACACCCTCAACCTCCAAGTATTTAAGGAGAATATCATATGGAAACCAATATTCAATGAAAACTTCATGGAAACCATACTTTAAAGTTTCAAAAAAATCAGAAAAAAATACGGGATGTTAAGAGGGTGAAGTTTTATTGCCACGCAAAATTTCAAGTTGAAACACATTACGAGATGTGAGCTATGAAAAAGACAAAACTAGTGTTGAATAGTATGAATTTGTCTTTCATAGCTCACATCTCGTAATGTGTTTCAACTTGAAATTTTGCGTGGCAATAAAACATCATCCTCTTAATATCCCATTTTTTCAAAAAAATTTGAAACTTCAAAATATCTTTTTTTCGTGGTTTTCATCGGATTTCATACAGAAACCAATATTCAATGAAAACTTCATGGAAGCCATATTTTAAAGTTTCAAAAAAATCAGAGAAAAGAATACGGGATATTAAGAGGGTGATGTTTTATTGCAACGCAAAATTTCAATTTTGTCTTTTTCATAGCTCATATCTCGTAATGTGTTTCAACTTGATATTTTGCGTGGCAATAAAATATCATCCTCTTAACATTCCATTTTTTTAGATTTTTTTTGAAAATTCAAAACATCCTCTTTTCGTGGTTTTCATCAGATTTCACCGAATGTTGGTTTCCGTATGATATTCTCTCGAGTATTGGGAGAATATGATACGGAAACCAATATTCAATCAAAACTTCATGGAAACCATATTTTAAAGTTTCAAAAAAATCGGAGGAAAACATACGGGATGTTAAGAGGGTGATGTTTTATTGCCACGCAAAATTTCAAGTTGAAACACATTACGAGATATGAGCTATAAAAAAGACAAATTCAGCCCTGAATAGTGACATTACTATTCGGCACTATTCAACACTAGTTTTGTATTTTTCATAGCTCACATCTTATAATGTGTTTCAACTTAAAATTTTGCGTGGCAATAAAACATCATCCTTTTAACATCCCGTAATGGGGTGTTAAAAAAGATGAAAAACGTGACCACCAAGATTATATGATTAAAAAGAGTGGCCGTCAAGACATGCAAGGTCAACTAGAGAGAGAGAGAGTGGTACAGAGTTATCAAAAAGCAAAGTGGTAGTACGACATATATAATTTTTTAAGAAGTTTGGATATTATTCTCATAGATGTTTCTACAACAATTTTTTAGCAGTTCAATGGTACCTTTATTCCATGGGTTACAATCCAGAGGCCAGATTTCCTCTATACATGGGAGAACTCGATGCAAGGCAACCTAGAACTCTATTTTGATCTCTATGAATTTTCTGCGGAATAAAAACCCTGCCAACCATTAAAAACTTAATCTCCGAAGCCGAGTCCCGCTTTTGAGAGCACAACAAGCCCAATGGCTAATGGAGCAGAATCCCGCTGAGCACTGCTTGCACTTCCTTCCAGATCTATAGCTAGGATCGCTGTCGTATTATTACGAGTTCCCAGCCAGCATCGCACCGATCTGTGGCAAATGCCCGACGGCCCGAAGGAGGCGGCGCATCCGAGAAAGCCCCGCGTAGAAAGATCACAATTCTTCTCTTCTGTACTCTCTGTTTTATCACAACACGTTGTATTGTTGTGTTCTTCCCATGTTCTCTAAATACTGGCCCTCGCCCATGAAAAAGGAAGAAGGAAGGGGATGGAGGATGAGACGGCCGGAGGGGGCTAGCACATGTGTATTGCAGTGGTTATCACCGGCTTCCACCTGTTGCTGGTGGATAAAAGAGTCCAATCACTCCTTTAATTTTTTTTGAAACGCGGTCCCTTAAGGCCCGATTCATTAAATAAGCTCGAAGAGAATTGCCCGGTTAATAGACGAAAAATCGGGCGAAAACCGTCACAACTGACCCGCAGAAACAAGGCACACAGGGCCACCTGGCAACCCACACAAGAACGCACACACGCCGCCGAGGGGAAGCGTCGAGGCTTGCGCCGGCCGATGCCAAACAGTCAACCACACGCGCCGGCGACCAAGCAGCTCCGACTCTGTCGACGAGCATGGCAGGAGAAAAGCATTGGGCTTGCGCCGAGCCAGCGCCAGAGCGGCGACTCCTCGAACACGCCGGAAGAGATCGACTACCAAGAACCATCAGCAAACCTGACTCCGCCCGAAGCCGCCATCGTTGCCACAAACAGGAAGCCGCGCAACATCCGCATTGCCAGACGGGCACCTGCCGACCACAATGCCGCGAGCATCCAGGCCATGAAGCATGCAACCGGGATCCGAAGCTGTTCAAGGCGACGCCCCAAAGAGGGAAGCGACGATGTTGACGCCGTCGCCGGACCCAACCGGGCCTTAGGCTTTCACCCGAAGAACAAGATCCGAGGGCGTAAGAGGATGCCGGACTCCACAACGACGCCTCCAAGGAGGTTAAACGACATCCACAGGCGCCAACGCCGCCGGCCGGCAAGACCAGCCAACCTTTCGCCCGGAGTATCCCCAACACCACCAGCACCCTCACGCACTGCACCTTCGCTGACCCGCCCACCTCTCGCGAAGCCACCGCGCCAGCAGCACCGGAGAGCCACCACACCTCACCTCCCCGCCGGACGAGAAGACGCCAACGGGTTCGGCCGATCTGGCATCCCACCACCGTTGCGCAACAGGAGCCACCAG
>NC_041384.1:755621149-755655274 GCF_002162155.2 Triticum dicoccoides
CGAGCCGGAGGCCAGGCACCCGCCGACGGAGCTATCGCGGCTGCCACCCGCGAAGGCCGCTGCCAGGAGGCACAGGGGCCCGCTGGTGCCGCAGCAGAAGCCCCCGACGGATCCATCGCGTGACGTGAAAAAAGGGGATCGAGCCTTCCCATCCCGAGATCTCGCGGCCTGGCGAGAGGAAAAACGTCCCTGCCGCCGCCGTCCGCGGCCTGGCGAGAGGGAGAGGGAGGAGAGAGGGAGAGAGACGTCTTAGGATTAACCACAATCTAACACGTTTTGGTTTGTGTGAACACTAAGGCCACCGCCGGCGAGGGTGAGAAGAAGGATAAGCGGCAACACAAATATGATGCGTCGCTAAAATAAAGGAGATGGACCTATTGTGATTTTGAGTGATGGTTGTTCGGTTAAGAGTGTGTGTTGTGTTTTTTCTCCCGTTGCAACGCACGTGCTCTTTTGCTAGTAGTTGTAAAAAACACTAGGGCTGGATTGCTTCGTGCCACATGTGTTGTACTTATCATTTGGTTTTTTTTTCTAAAACAGAAGATTGAATTTATCATCGCAAGTCTAAGAGGCAAAGACCACTTTATCTGCTCCATGTGGGATCAATATCTTTACTTCAAAAATGTACAACCAAACTATGTGCACTTGTAGAACATCACCTGGCTACCCACAAGATCCACGTACATGGCTACCTAAGTTTTCATGCAGTGCTATGACCAAGGTTTTGGTTACCGAATGAGGTAATTTTACCGAGGGGGACTGATAAATGTGGTTACCACGGTTACCGAGAAATACCGACAAATACCGAGAATATTTCGAGCGAATTTTATAGTTAAATTTTGAATTCAAATAAGAAAATGAACGAATATTCAAACCAGAGACCTCTTAAAACAGGAACTAGGTTGCTACCAACATGCCATAACCAACTTTCATTGCATTAATTAGACCCTACATACCTTACTGTAAATCGAGTGTTTAAATTCAAAAAAATTTAAAAAATGGTATTTTTTGCTCGGTATGACGATTTACCGAGGGGCACGGAAATACGTGGTAACCATGGGAAATCTTGAAATTTCGACTGGTAACCAAAACCTTGGCTATGACAGCTCCATGGATTCCCCAATGTATTATTTAGAACAACAAATACCTATGGATCCATCAAAGCCCTATACTCTAGAACAATCAATACTATGGATGTGATAGTCCTAATTTTGTTGGATCACACACACATTAGCGTCATCATGTCTTTCTGTGACACGAAAGAAGCTCTACCTCCCAAGGCTGCCCTATGACTGATGAGGATCCTCATCTTGTTCCCCATGATCAGAGCATCGAGACCCTCTTGCACCATCCTACTTGGCTCGGATTCGATGGACGATGGCGAAATTGGCCTCGTCGACCAGGATGATGGGGTATTCTTTAGCACATTGGAGGTAATGGTGATCGGTTGTTTCTGCCAATGATTTGAATGGATCACACTCAAAGGTGCACAATTTAGTTAGAGTATTTACTAAATTAGTTCATCATATCTAAGATACTAGTAAATACATACATGCAAGCATGTTGATATTTGGCATAATATTACTCGTATCTTGATAATAGGTAGAATATTAATTGCATGTCAATTATGTGATTACTAGCGTTGATATTGATATTTGGTATGATATTAATTGCAGAAGAAACATGTTGAGTGCATGCCATTGGAGCAATCAAGGTCGTTCGATAGACATGGTTTTACGACTGGGTTTAGTTGAATCTCTCCCTTTGCGCCTTTTTATGTTAGTATATAAATAATAATATTAAATGCAGACAATCTGGAAGATATAACCCAATTTTACCTTATTTAAGTGAACCAGGAGTAAATGCTCTCTAGCGACGAGTGTATATATAAAGATACAATCGTGTATTATTCTCGACGGCCAAACAGAAACGGGAATAAGAGGTTTGAGTCTGATCTTATGGAGGGAAAAGCTATTCTTCTTTGCCTTATGGTGCTTGTGCAGCTAGGAAATTCCGTTCATGTTGGTACGGAATCGCTCTTGTTGTCCCTGTACATGTTTCCTTTCTCCTCTCGAACACAGTAGAATAATATTTCCTGTTGAGCTGCATGAATTTCTTTTAATTTTTTTAATTATGTATACTCTTGTCTGCAGACAAATGTAGGGCGGTAATTGCCTTTTCAGGCACCACATGCATAGAACTATCTTGCATGTTGGCCTGCCAGAAGTCGTTCGGAGATCACGCCATAAACTCGGCATGTAGGCTCGTTAGCCTAGCCACTCTGAATTGTTACTGCAAGGTCTGTGACTAGAGTTGTACTAAACCATTGTACGTATCAAATAATGGATAATGATGAGATCAAGCAATAAAATCCTCTTTGTGACATGCATGTGAGAATATATATTGATCACCGATTTTGGATGTTCTGTTTTATTTTCTTTGTCGTGTGGAATATTATATTTGGCTATTTGTGTTTGCATGGCCTCATGGTTCATATGTTCGGAAACTAGTTTTAGCATTATCCGTGGAAACTCATGTCCATAGAAGTGTGTCAAGGACACGAACCAGAGACGCAGCAGTGGGCGTGATATGCCGATGTGATAGAGGTAACGTGTGATTATGTGGATATGGTGAACAACGCAATCGAACTGTTTGAACATCGGGCCTTATATATAAACAGAGATTTAATATTGATTGATTTAGGAAAACATGTACTCCTACGTACGTACATTAGATTGAAGACCGAGTCATCGATAGAAACATCTTCTCCCACTGAATGCGCGTCGCCGGAAATTCTGAAAATAAATCCAGAAATAAATGCGAGGATCAGGACTTGAACCCTGATGGGTTGAGAATACCACATTCCTGAGCTGGGGATACCACATTTCCTCTAACCATCCAACCACAACCTTCTAAAAAATGAAAAAACATGTGCATATATGTTACAAAATTTTGTCTATGTACGTGCGCACCAAATCTAATTAATCAGCCCGGATCCAATCATGGAAGTAGAGCCGGCCGCCATGGAAGTCTCGCTCACGGACGACCTCCTCCCCGAGATCCTTGTCCGCGTGAGGAACGGGGCTGCCCTCTTCCGCTGTGCCATGATGTGCAAACAGTAGCGCCGCCTCGTCACCGATCCATGCTTTCTCCGGCGCTGCTGGCCAGAGGACGCCGGCGATTCATCCTGCTCCTTCGTCGGCTTCTTCACCAAGGGAAATCGCCATGGGGAAGGGGATGCAGGGCCTTTTCGGGGCCCGGAGCCATACTTCGTCCCAGCATCGCCATCGCCTCTGGGTCTTAGGCCTCGCGCCCTGAGCTCCTTCGTGACCCCTCTCCGTGGCGGCCTCTTCGACCGCGCAAAGCCTCTTGTCTCGCGCCATGGCCTCGTTCTTGTGCGCCTGGAAGTCGAAGCACAGGACATGCCCGGCTATCCGGACAAAAGCATCTTTCAATTGGCGGTATGCAACCTGCTCGTCGGCACGTGTGACTTGCTCCCTCCTCTACAAGTTAACCCGGTCTTTTATGACCACAACAGTAATGACTATTCCATTCTAACAAGCATGGATTGTTGCTCCAAAGATGATCCATCGCCGCCGATGCTGCCGAGTTATTCGTCTTTCTTCAAAGTGGTAATCGTCAGCTATAGCTGTAGTGACTTGAATTATCGTCTCAGTGAGTTCTCGTGCAACAAAGAAAGTTGGAGCATGCCTGACAATTATTTCAAAGTTCAAGAGGTCTGCTTCGGTACACCCCCCCTGCTTAACGTATAAGGGCATTTTGGGCATACGGTGCTTAACATATCCCGCGCCGTATGCGGCGTGCCCATACAGGTAGAGCCGAGCGCACGGCTCGAGCCGATACGGCCGGCTCGCATCTACCCTCTCCCCGTCGTGCGAAACAAAAAAACCACGACCTGCGTTGATCACGCGGCCCGTTCCAACGTCGCCCCGCCCCGCCGATCGCCGCCCTTACCCGCCGATCTAGCCGTGATCACGCTGCCAATTCCAACGTCTTCCCATCCGGCCGATCGCCGCCTTTCCCCGCCGATCGCCGACCATTTTCCCCGTCTTCACCCGGGATCTGGCCGGCGCGGACGTTGTTGGAGTCGCCCGCCGTACGTGATGTCGCCTCCGTGCAGGTCGTCGCGGTGACGTGGCCTACGTGGACGCCGTCGCCGCACGCAACTCCGTGATCAACCTCTTCAGGAACGTCCTCGCCGTCCGCAACCACGCCAGGCCGGCCGAAGTGCACGTGCACGCCATGTAAGCCGTCTAGTTTGTAAAAAAAATTGTATCTGTAAATAATTATGTGCAATCACTTGTTAGATAAGAAGTTGTCATCTTTATGATCGTAGTACATTTAATTTGATTTAAAATTGATAGATCAATTTTTATTATAATATTGCAGTCTTGGTTGTGAGACCATTCAATGGATAAAGAAACTGCATTTACGGATCTGTTTTTGGACACGAGTGAGTGGGATGATAGCGATACTGTTGATCGTACGAATGGTAATGATAGTAAAGATGATGATGATGGCAGCGACAACGAATCCTGGTCGTCGTACGATAATTTACCTGAGGAGGATTTTCAAAAGAAGGAGGAGGGTGCTTGTAGTGAGAACGTAAGTGTCATGTACAATCTTTTCGTCGGATGAAGAACCATATGGTACTTACATGTGCATATGATTTTTTTATGTGCAGGAGGATATTGACGTCCAGAACGAGGAAAATCATGGTGTTGAATCTTTCGCGGATAACATAAGTCAGGTTCGGTCCAAAATTTGAGATGTCATTGAATAATAAAAACTTGTTGATGACAGCTTACACTTGCTTATGTGGAATATTGTAGGCTAACTGTGAATTGTAGGCTAACTTTGATGGTTGGAGTGGTGATGATGAATATGAGCATGAGGATGGAGCTAATATGGACATTGAGGAAGCTGAAATCCGGCAACGTGCGCTGGAGACACAGTTGAAGGTTATGGGTATAACATTTGCATCACAATGGAAGGCCTACATGTTCTATAATAACTACGTCAAAGACAGTGGATTCAGTATCAGAAAAGATAAGGTGAAACGAGTAAAAGGACTTTCAACCACTGTTCAGTATAGGCGATACGTTTGCTCGAGGGCAGGAAAACGTCTCAGTAAATTTTTAAACCCGGAGGGCCGTACCCGCAGGCTAAGACCTGAGACTCGTTGCGAGTGTGGCGCACATTTAGTTGTGAAGTTGGACAAATGAGGTGGAGTTTGGTTCGTGGCAGCTTTTATGGATGATCACAACCATTTGTTAGCGAGACCAGATGAGGTGGTATTTCTGCGGTCACATCGAGTGATGGGAGATCACCAGATAGCTGAGATCTTGGCGATGGAAGGAGCTGGGATCAGAAAGCATATCATCATCGACAACTTCATTAGCAGGTATGGCTCGTATGATAAGTGTGGATTTCTGAGACGAGACGTGTACAACCTATGTTGCCGAGAAAAAATGAAGTTGATTGCGAAGGGTGATGCTAACACGGAAATCGGGATTATGAGGAGCAGAAAGGAGAAGGATCCAGACTTTTTCTTTGAGTACGTGCTCGATGAGGAGGGCCGTTTGAAGAGCATGTTCTGGTGCGATGCACAGTCACGGCGGGACTATCAGTTGTATGGAGATGTGACTATGTTCGACAGCACGTATAAGATGAACAGATATGGTATGCCGTTTATCCCCTTTGTTGGTGTAAATAATCACCGTTGCACCACAGTTTTTGGTTGTGCCATTGTGTCCGACGAGACTGAAGCGACGTACGTGTGGCTGCTCCAGACATTCCTGAGGGCCAATTGTCAGAAAAAGCCAAGGTCAATCATCATAGATGGAGACGCTGCAATGATACGAGCTATTCAGTTGGTTTTGGTTGATGTGTTGCACCGTCTCTGCTCATGGCACGTGGAAAAAAACATGCAGAAGCACCTTAATTACAAATCACTAAATGAGTTCAGGGCACTCTTGTACTACTCCACCTCTCCAGCCAACTTTGAGGCGAGATGGCACGCTTTCGTCCGTAAATGGAAGACTAATAAAACAGAAGAATGGATGAGTAGGATGTACAGGAAGAGGAGTCTGTGGGCAGCATCATATCTGTCAGATGGTTTTTTTCTGGGTATGCGCAGTAATCAGAGGAGTGAAAGCCTTAACTCTTGTCTTCACCTTCACCTGGATGGCGGTATGACTATTGTTGACCTAGTTGTGCATTATGAGAATTGCATAGTTCGACTACGTGAGAACGAGGCGCATGATGACTGTGTTTCAAATCAGTCATTGCCACCATCAGGCACAGAATATAAGGATATTGAGAAGCATGCTGCCGAATTATTCACTCATTCCAATTTTTATATTCTTCAACAAGATCTGAAGAAGATGGGAGAGCTTGAGATTTTTGAGACGCTAGTGGGAGTTGACTGCCACACCTTCATCGTGACATGGAGAAATAACCGCAAATTTCAGTTCAGCGTAAATTATCGAGCTGAAAACTCTGAAAATACGATAGACTGCAGTTGTGGACGAATGCTTCGGAAAGGATTGCCTTGCAAACACATTCTGTATGTGTTGGTTCATCTGAAAATATCTAAAATACCTAAGTGTTGCATCCTTAAGAGGATGTCGAAAGTTGCGAGAGGTGGCCTGCCTGCACAGCGAAAGAGTGACATGTTTGGCTGGGGTTGGACAGGGGCAGAGCAGCATGCTCGCTATAGTCAACTCAGTATAACAGGAGCTGAAGCTTTTCATGTTGCTTCAAATGATCCATTCATGTTTGATGAGTTGATGTAGTGTCTGCGGAATATAATAGCGAAGAAAAAGGTCCCTGATCATGATGCTGTTGGTAGTAGAAGAAATGTGCATGAGGAGCCACGTCAGCCGGAACAACATGTTGATGTCATAGGTGATCCCGTGAAAGTTTCCACGAAGGGCGCCCCTAAACAGAGCACGACAGGGCGGGCAAAGAAAGATCCAAATGTTACAAAAAATGGAAGACAAAAATCATTTTCTGAGAAAAAACTCGGTCCTCTTTGTGGCATTTATAAGAGGGTCATAGAGGCAAACGTGCGCTGAGAATGAAAAGTAAGTTTTACATTATTTTAATTATTTTTTGGGTTCTCGCTTTACAATTGTCTGATGAGTTGTTTACAATTTGTTATGTAGGAACCGGGCATAAAGATAAAGTATTCATAATCAATTGAAGGCACTCGTAATTTCCGTTTATTTGTTTAGGGATAAGAGACATGACACTTTGAGTTAATTCTTTAAGCCACCTTGTTCCGTGGAAGGCACTGACACTTTCGGTTTATTTGTTTAAGGATTGGAGACATGGCACTTTGAGTTAATCTTTATGCCACCTTGTTCCATGGTATGAGACACGTGATTTCTATTATTATGTGTGAAACATGATATATTTATATGAGTGTGTTACTGCTGTCATGACTTTGTCAACAGATTAACATTTTTTAAATTTAATGTATGTGAAAAAAATATTTGAAAAAAAGCCCAGCCGTGGCCGGGCACGCGCACGAACAGTATACTACAACGCCTTCTGGGAGGCTTTTCGGCCGGCGAGCGGGAAGGCCACGGCGTACAACAGGGCATTCATTAGTGTTCTGTAGCGAGCTTGTGAGAAGGCGAAGACGGGAGTATATAAACCGGTCGGCGCGTCTCTCCGCGGGCGAGGTGGGACTAAACTTAGTCGGCACAATGCGCCAGCGTCCCCATCCGCACAAGAAGAGGATCGGCCCACGCGCCCGACGCGCGTCGTTTATGGGCCGACAGATCGCCATATTCCCCCTCGGGATCGTTGCATGTGCCCGCTGGGTGGGGCGAGACGTGATCTCTGCCACCGGGCGCGCGACTGTCGGTCGGTCGGCTGCTGGGCCAGCAGACCCACGCGTGGCGCACGGCGAATCGCGCCAGCCCACACTAGCGGGACTGCGCGGGCCCGCCACTGCCTCGGCTGTCGGCCACCGCACGGGCTGGGCTGCAATTTTCGTCGGATTCAGCGCCGCTGCTGCCAGCACAATCGACGTGCGAAATTGTGCATGTTTTGTCCACATCGCGACAACTCAGGACGGCGGGGATATTTTTTAATAAATAAATGACCGCCGCGAGTAGAAAAAACAACAGTATATATAACATCGCAGCCGCAAACCGATACATTTTAGGACGGCAAAAATATTACTTGCCCACACGCATTTAAATGTTTAGGCTCACACGAAAGCGATAAATAAAACATGAAAAATTGTCGAAATCTATCCCAATGCCATGTCGCATTACAATCGTTCAAAGTATCCAACAACAGTAGGGAAACCTTCTACGGGACTAAAACCCTACCGATGCTAATACTTATTCCTTCTCCATGATTTTAACAATTTTCATCTTGACCTTCTCTAATTTGTTCACCTCTGAAAAAATAATTTCTGCGACAATACGTGGCCTTGACTCATTAATCTCTTCCTGGTCAAATTCATGTGTCCAGCGATCTCCGTCCCAGTATTTTGTGCACCACATCACAAAAAGTCCATAAGACACTCTGCAATAAACATGTGTGATCAGCTTAGGATATAGCATGCACTTCCTTGTACTCATTTAACTTACCCATCGTTTTGTCTCGGCATTTTATACTCATTAATTGGCCACGATGAGACATCTAGAAATTTTTTTGATTCAAGAGTTGAGTTGGCCTCCATAATATCCTTAGAAATTTCAGCTCTCTGAAACAAATTAACAAACCAGAATTTAATGTATATACTATGGTTATTCAAGAGTTGAGTTGAGTTGGCCTCCGTAAGAGTTGAGTTGGCCTCCATATATGACTCAATATTTTTCTGAATGCGAGTGTGAAAATTATAGCGTACCAGGGTGGCAATCATATTGCGAATTTTTTGGCTAATTGCGCCTTTAGAATTTGAGTCAAGAACTTGAAACTCCTCCTTGACGGTGTGCATCACTATGGTTATCCAATGATTATCATTAACGTGCATAGGAAAATACGCCTACATAGTAACCAAATGATGTTAGTGCAATTAAATAGTAATGTCTAATAAAAACAAATAAATATGAAAGCAATACCTTGTCCCGTCTGAAATACTCATCCATTACTCTTGCGTTGACTTTTGTTTTCTTTGTAACATGTTCTGAGTCATTTACTGACTTGGTCTTTCCCCTTGCCCTACTCAACATAAATTTGGGGAACCACGTTGTTGAAATGTAACGATCAGAAAAATCACGGTGTTTCAGGTGTTTACTATTGGAAATATGCCCTAGAGGCAATAATAAAAGCATTATTATTATATTTCCTTGTTCATGATAATTGTCTTTATTCATGCTATAATTGTGTTATCCGGAAATCGTAATACACGTGTGAATAATAGACACCAACATGTCCCTAGTAAGCGTCTAGTTGACTAGCTCGTTGATCAACAGATAGTCATGGTTTCCTGACTATGGACATTGGATGTTATTGATAACGAGATCACATCATTAGGAGAATGATGTGATGGACAAGACCCAATCCTAAACATAGCACAAGATCGTATAGTTCGTTTGCTAGAGTTTTCCAATGTCAAGTATCCTTTCCTTAGACCATGAGATCGTGTGACTCCCGGATACCGTAGGAGTGCTTTGAGTATACCAAACGTCACAACGTAACTGAGTGACTATAAAGGTATACTACGGGTATCTCTGAAAGTGTCTGTTGGGTTGACACGGATCAAGACTGGGATTTGTCACTCCGTATGACGGAGAGGTATCACTGGGCCCACTCGGTAATGCATCATCATTATGAGCTCAAAGTGACCAAGTGTCTGGTCACGGGATCATGCATTACAGTACGAGTAAAGTGACTTGCCGGTAACGAGATTGAACGAGGTATTGGGATACCGACGATCGAATCTCAGGCAAGTAACATACCGATTGACAAAGGGAATTGTATACGGGGTTGCTTGAATCCTCGACATCGTGGTTCATCCGATGAGATCATCGAGGAGCATGTGGGAGCCAACATGGGTATCCAGATCCCGCTGTTGGTTATTGACCGGAGAGAAATCTCGGTCATGTCTACATGTCTCCCGAACCCGTAGGGTCTACACACTTAAGGTTCGGTGACGCTAGGGTTGTAGGGATATGTATATGCAGTAACCCGAATGTTGTTCGGAGTCCCGGATGAGATCCCGGATGTCACGAGGAGTTGCGGAATGGTCCGGAGGTAAAGAATTATATACAGGAAGTGCTATTTTGGCCATCGGGACAAGTTTCGGGGTCACCGGTGTTGTACCGGGACCACCGGAAGGGTCCCGGGGGTCCACCCGGTGGGGCCACCTATCCCGGAGGGCCCCATGGGCTGAAGTGGGAAGGGATCCAGCCCAAAGTGGGCCGGGGCGCCACTTCCCCTAGGGCCCATGCACCTGGGGTGGGGGAAACCCTAAAGGGGGGGCGCCCCCTTGCTTGGGGGGCAAGCCCCCCACCCCTTGGCCGCCGCCCCCCTAGGAGATTGCATCTCCTAGGGCCGGCGCCCCCCTAGGCCCCTATATATAGTGGGGGGGGGAGGGAGGGCATCTCACCTTTGCCTTTGGTGCCTCCCTCTCCCTCTCCAACACCTCCTCCTCCTCCATAGAGCTTGGCGAAGCCCTGCCGGAGTACTGCAGCTCCATCACCACCACGCCGTCGTGCTGCTGCTGGAGCCATCTTCCTCAACCTCTCCTTCCCCCTTGCTGGATCAAGAAGAAGGAGATGTTACACTGACCGTACGTGTGTTGAACGCGGAGGTGCCGTCCGTTCGGCGCTAGGATCTCCGGTGATTTGGATCACGTCGAGTACGACTTCCTCATCCCCGTTCTTTGAACGCTTCCGCGTGTGATCTACAAAGGTATGTAGATGCAATCCAATCACTCGTTGCTAGATGAACTCATAGATGGATCTTGGTGAAACCGTAGGAAATTTTTTGTTTTCTGCAACGTTCCCCAACAGTGGCATCATGAGCTAGGTCTATGCATAGTTCTTCTCTCGCGAGTAGAACACAATTTGTTGTGGGCGTAGATGTTGTCAACTTTCTTGCCGCTACTAGTCTTATCTTGCTTCAATGGTATTGTGGGATGAAGCGGCCCGGACCAACCTTACATGTACGCTTACGTGAGACCGGTTCCACCGACTAACATGCACTAGTTGCATAAGGTGGCTGGCAGGTGTCTGTCTCTCCCACTTTAGTTGGAGCGGATTCGATGAAAAGGGTCCTTATGAAGGGTAAATTGAAGTTGACAAATCACGTTGTGGCTTTCACGTAGGTAAGAAAACGTTCTTGCTAGAACCCTATTGCAGCCACGTAAAACTTGCAACAACAATTAGAGGACGTCTAACTTGTTTTTGCAACAAGTGCTTTGTGATATGATATGGCCAAAGTTGTGATGAATGATGAATGATATATATGTGATGTATGAGATGTTCATGATATTGTAATAAGAATCACGACTTGCATGTCGATGAGTATGACAATCGGCAGGAGCCATAGGAGTTGTCTTTATTTTTTGTATGACCTGCGTGTCATTGAGAAACGCCATGTAAATTACTTTACTTTATTGCTAAACGTGTTAGCCATAGTAGTAGAAGTAATAGTTGGCGAGCAACTTCAAGGAGACACGATGATGGAGATCATGATGATGGAGATCATGGTGTCATGCCGGTGACAAGATGATCATGGAGCGCCAAGATGGAGATCAAAGGAGCTATGTGATATTGGCCATATCATGTCACTATTATTATTTGATTGCATGTGATGTTTATCATGTTTTTGCATCTTGTTTACTTAGAACAACGGTAGTAAATAAGATGATCCCTCATAATAATTTCAAGAAAGTGTTCCCCCCAACTGTGCACCGTTGTGACAGTTTGTTGTTTCGAAGCACCACGTGATGATCGGGTCTTAGATTCCAACGTTCACATACAACGGGTGTAAGACAGATTTACACATGCAAACACTTAGGTTGACTTGACGAGCCTAGCATGTACAGACATGGCCTCGGAACACAGAAGACCGAAAGGTCGAGCATGAGTTGTATAGAAGATACGATGAAAATGAAGATGTTCACCGATTTTGACTAGTCCGTCTCACGTGATGATCGGACACGGCCTAGTTAACTCGGATCATGTTATACTTAGATAACTGGAGGGATGTCGATCTAAGTGGGAGTTCATTGAATAATTTGATTATATGAACTTAATTATCATGAACTTAGTCTAAAGTATTTACAATATGTCTTGTAGATCAAATGGCCAACGTAGTCCTCAACTTCAACGCGTTCCTAGAGAAAACCAAGCTGAAAGACGATGGCAGCAACTATACGGACTGGGTCCGGAACCTGAGGATCATCCTCATAGCTGCCAAGAAAGAATATGTCCTACAAGCACCGCTAGGTGACGCACCCGTCCCACAGAACCAAGACGTTATGAACGCTTGGCAGACACGTGCTGATGACTACTCCCTCGTTCAGTGCGGCATGCTTTACAGCTTAGAGCCGGGGCTCCAAAAGCGTTTTGAGAGACATGGAGCATATGAGATGTTCGAAGAGCTGAAAATGGTTTTTCAAGCTCATGCCCGGGTCGAGAGATATGAAGTCTCCGAAAAATTCTTCAGCTGTAGATGGAGGAAAATAGTTCTGTCAGTGAGCACATACTCACTATGTCTGGGTTACATAACCGCTTGACTCAGCTGGGAGTTAATCTCCCGGATGATGCGGTCATTGACAGAATCCTCCAGTCGCTTCCACCAAGCTACAAGAGCTTTGTGATGAACTTCAATATGCAGGGGATGGAAAAGACCATTCCTGAGTTATTTTCAATGCTGAAATCAGCAGAGGTAGAAGTCAAGAAGGAACATCAAGTGTTGATGGTCAATAAAACCACTAAGTTCAAGAAGGGCAAGGGTAAAAAGAACTTCAAGAAGGACGGCAAGGGAGTTGCCGCGCCCGGCAAGCAAGCTGCCGGGAAGAAGCCAAAAAATGGACCCAAGCCCGAGACTGAGTGCTTTTATTGCAAGGGAAGTGGTCACTGGAAGCGGAACTGCCCCAAATACTTAGCGGACAAGAAGGCCGGCAAAACAAAAGGTATATGTGATATACATGTAATTGATGTGTACCTTACCAGTACTCATAGTAGCTCCTGGGTATTTGATACCGGTGCAGTCGCTCACATTTGTAACTCAAAGCAGGAGCTGCAGAATAAGCGGAGACTGGCAAAGGACGAGGTGACGATGCGCGTCGGGAATGGTTCCAAGGTCAATGTGATCGCCGTCGGCACGCTACCTCTACATTTACCTTCGGGATTAGTTTTAAACCTTAATAATTGTTATTTAGTGCCAGCTTTGAGCATGAACATTGTATCGGGATCTCATTTAATTCGAGATGGCTACTCATTTAAATCCGAGAATAATGGTTGTTCTATTTATATGAGAGATATGTTTTATGGTCATGCTCCGATGGTGAATGGTTTATTCTTAATGAATCTCGAGCGTAATGCTACACATGTTCATAGTGTGAGTACCAAAAGATGTAAGGTTGATAATGATAGTCCCACATACTTGTGGCACTGCCGCCTTGGTCACATAGGTGTCAAACGCATGAAGAAGCTCCATGCAGATGGACTTTTAGAGTCTCTTGATTATGAATCATTTGACACGTGCGAACCATGCCTCATGGGTAAAATGACCAAGACTCCGTTCTCAGGAACAATGGAGCGAGCAACCAACTTATTGGAAATCATACATACCGATGTGTGCGGTCCAATGAGCGTTGAGGCTCGCGGTGGCTATCGTTATGTTCTCACCCTCACTGATGACTTGAGTAGATATGGGTATGTCTACTTAATGAAACACAAGTCTGAAACCTTTGAAAAGTTCAAGGAATTTCAGAGTGAGGTTGAGAATCAACGTGACAGAAAAATCAAGTTCCTACGATCAGATCGTGGAGGAGAATACTTGAGTCACGAATTTGGCACACACATAAGAAAATGTGGAATAGTTTCACAACTCACGCCGCCTGGAACACCTCAGCGTAATGGTGTGTCCGAACGTCGTAATCGCACTCTATTAGATATGGTGCGATCTATGATGTCTCTTACCGATTTACCGCTATCTTTTTGGGGCTAATGCTTTAGAAACTGCCGCTTTCACTTTAAATAGGGCTCCGTCGAAATCCGTTGAGACGACACCATATGAATTATGGTTTGGGAAGAAACCTAAGCTGTCGTTTCTAAAAGTTTGGGGATGCGATGCTTATGTCAAGAAACTTCAACCTGAAAAGCTCGAACCGAAGTCGGAAAAATGCGTCTTCATAGGATACCCTAAAGAAACTATTGGGTATACCTTCTACCTCAGATCCGAAGGCAAGATCTTTGTTGCCAAGAATGGATCCTTTCTAGAGAAAGAGTTTCTCTCAAAAGAAGTAAGTGGGAGGAAAGTAGAACTTGATGAAGTATTACCTCTTGAACCGAAAAAAGGCGCAACTCAAGAAAATGTTCCTGAGGTGCCTGCACCGACTAGAGAGGAAGTTAATGATGATGATCAAGATACTTCTGATCAAGCTCCTACTGAAATTCGTAGGTCCACAAGGACACGTTCCGCACCAGAGTGGTATGGCAACCCTGTCTTGGAAATCATGTTGTTAGACAACGGTGAACCTTCGAACTATGAAGAAGCGATGGCGGGCCCGAATTCCGACAAATGGCTGGAAGCCATGAAATCCAAGATAGGATCCATGTATGAAAACGAAGTATGGACTTTGACTGACTTGCCCGATGATCGGCGAGCCATAGAAAATAAATGGATCTTTAAGAAGAAGACAGACGCGGATGGTAATGTGACCATCCATAAAGCTCGGCTTGTTGCTAAGGGTTATTGACAAGTTCAAGGGGTTGACTACGATGAGACTTTCTCACCGGTAGCGAAGCTGAAGTCCGTCCGAATTATGTTAGCAATTTCCACATACTATGATTGTGAGATATGGCAAATGGACGTCAAAACGGCATTCCTTAATGGTTTCCTTAAGGAAGAATTGTATATGATGCAGCCGGAAGGTTTTGTCGATCCTAAGAATGCTGACAAAGTGTGCAAGCTCCAACGCTCGATTTATGGGCTGGTGCAAGCATCTCGGAGTTGGAACATTCGCTTTGATGAGATGATCAAAGCGTTTGGGTTTATGCAGACTTATGGAGAAGCCTGCGTTTACAAGAAAGTGAGTGGGAGCTCTGTAGCATTTCTCATATTATATGTAGATGACATACTTTTGATGGGAAATGATATAGAGCTTTTGGACAACATTAAGGCCTACTTGAACAAGAGTTTTTCAATGAAGGACCTTGGAGAAGCTGCTTATATATTAGGCATCAAGATCTATAGAGATAGATCAAGACGCCTCATAGGTCTTTCACAAAGCACATACCTTGATAAGATATTGAAGAAGTTCAATATGGATCAGTCTAAGAAGGGGTTCTTGCCTATGTTGCAAGGTGTGAAATTGAGCTCAGCTCAATGTCCGACCACGGCAGAAGATATAGAAGAGATGAGTGTCATCCCCTATGCCTCAGCCATAGGTTCTATTATGTATGCCATGCTGTGTACCAGACCTGATGTAAACCTTGCTGTAAGTTTGGTAGGAAGGTACCAAAGTAATCCCGGCAAGGAACATTGGACAGCGGTCAAGAATATCCTGAAGTACCTGAAAAGGACTAAGGGAATGTTTCTCGTTTATGGAGGTGACGAAGAGCTCGTCGTAAAGGGTTAAGTCGACACTAGCTTCGACACAGATCTGGATAACTCTAAGTCACAAACTGGATACATGTAAATTTTGAATGGTGGGGCAGTAAGCTGGTGCAGTTGCAAGCAGAGCGTCGTGGCAGGATCTACATGTGAAGCGGAGTACATGGCAGCCTCGGAGGCAGCACATGAAGCAATTTGGGTGAAGGAGTTCATCACCGACCTAGGAGTCATACCCAATGCGTCGGGGCCAATCAAACTCTTCTGTGACAACACTGGAGCTATTGCACTTGCCAAGGAGCCCAGGTTTCACAAGAAGACCAGGCACATCAAGCGTCGCTTCAACTCCATTCATGAAAATGTTCAAGATGGAGACATAGATATTTGTAAAGTACATATGGACCTGAATGTAGCAGATCCGTTGACTAAACCTCTCCCTAGAGCAAAACATGATCAACACCAGAATTCCATGGGTGTTCGATTCATCACAATGTAACTAGATTATTGACTCTAGTGCAAGTGGGAGACTGTTGGAAATATGCCCTAGATGTAATAATAAAAGCATTATTATTATATTTCCTTGTTCATGATAATTGTCTTTATTCATGCTATAATTGTGTTATCCGGAAATCGTAATACATGTGTGAATAATAGACACCAACATGTCCCTAGTAAGCCTCTAGTTGACTAGCTCGTTGATCAACAAATAGTCATGGTTTCCTGACTATGGACATTGGATGTTATTGATAACGAGATCACATCATTAGGAGAATGATGTGATGGACAAGACCCAATCCTAAACATAGCACAAGATCGTATAGTTCGTTTGCTAGAGTTTTCCAATGTTAAGTATCCTTTCCTTAGACCATGAGATCGTGTGACTCCCGGATACCGTAGGAGTGCTTTGAGTATACCAAACGTCACAACGTAACTGGGTGACTATAAAGGTATACTACAGGTATCTCCGAAAGTGTCTGTTGGGTTGACACGGATCAAGACTGGGATTTGTCACTCCGTATGACGGAGAGGTATCACTGGGCCCACTCGGTAATGCATCATCATTATGAGCTCAAAGTGACCAAGTGTCTGGTCACGGGATCATGCATTACGGTACGAGTAAAGTGACTTGCCGGTAACGAGATTGAACGAGGTATTGGGATACCGATGATCGAATCTCAGGCAAGTAACATACCGATTGACAAAGGGAATTGTATACGGGGTTGCTTGAATCCTCGACATCGTGGTTCATCTGATGAGATCATCGAGGAGCATGTGGGAGACAACATGGGTATCCAGATCCCGCTGTTGGCTATTGACCGGAGGGCAATCTCGGTCATGTCTACATGTCTCCCGAACCCGTAGGGTCTACACACTTAAGGTTCGGTGACGCTAGGGTTGTAGGGATATGTATATGCAGTAACCCGAATGTTGTTCGGAGTCCCGTATGAGATCCCGGATGTCACGAGGAGTTCCGGAATGGTCCGGAGGTAAAAATTATATATAGGAAGTGCTATTTCGGCCATCAGGACAAGTTTCAGGGTGACCGGTATTGTACCGGGACCACCGGAAGGGTCCCGGGGGTCCACCGGGTGGGGCCACCTATCCCGGAGGGCCCCATGGGCTGAAGTGGGAAGGTATCCAGCCCAAAGTGGGCTGGGGCGCCACTTCCCCTAGGGCCCATGCGCCTGGGGTGGGGGAAACCCTAAAGGGGGGGCGCCCCCTTGCTTGGGGGGCAAGCCCCCCACTCCTTGGCCGGCGCCCCCTAGGAGATTGCATCTCCTTGGGCCGGCGCCCCCCTAGGCCCCTTATATATAGTGGGGGGAGGGAGGGCATCTCACCTTTGCCTTTGGTGCCTTCCTCTCCCTCTCCAACACCTCCTCCCCTCCATAGAGCTTGGCGAAGCCCTGCCGGAGTACTGCAGCTCCATCACCACCACGCCGTCGTGCTGCTGCTGGAGCCATCTTCCTCAACCTCTCCTCCCCCCTTGCTGGATCAAGAAGAAGGAGACGTTACGCTGACCGTACGTGTGTTGAACGCGGAGGTGCCGTCCATTCGGCGCTAGGATCTCCGGTGATTTGGATCACGTCGAGTACGACTTCCTCATCCCCGTTCTTTGAACGCTTCCGTGCGTGATCTACAAAGGTATGTAGATGCAATCCAATCACTCGTTGCTAGATGAACTCATAGATGGATCTTGGTGAAACCGTAGGAAATTTTTTGTTTTCTGCAACGTTCCCCAACATTTACAATATGCATTGATGATCTGCATACATAAACAAAAAATTTCTAACAACTTGTGAAGTACAAATGAGAGGTATGTTAAAACCAAACTCATACTTATAGCGCCATGCAACCATTTAAACGTCAGGACATCATTAAGCTTAGCTGGCATGCATACGTCCCCATCTGATGGCGGCATATCGACCACGGTTCGGTGTGCATGCTTCTTTGTCGATGCTAGAGTCTCAACAAAAACTCTCGCTACCTCTATGTGATCCGGAGTCATATTAAGAGAACTTGCTAGAATTGAATGTGGTGACGATGCAAACAGGTCTAAAACAATGCAGCTACAGTCATTAAAAATAATAAAAAAATTACATAACGCGTGAATGAATTATAAAGTAGTACTTGACTTACTTTTTTAACACGTTTCTTGCGGGTAATGAGAATGTCGTAGGGGGATTGGCAATATTTTGACTTTTTTCTTTTGCGCTTACCATCATTTTCCTGACTGCCTTCACCATTACCTATGTTGCTATCTGCCGGGAAACTCTCAAACGTGTCTTCGGACTTTGTTGGTGACAAAGCATCCATAGACTCACCAGAAATATCAGCATTCTATGGGGTTCGGGACATAGACGGAAAGTCTTTTATACGTACAGTTCATGCCGAAGATGGAGAGTTTCCATTATCGTCTATAATGAAAGGATCAGTAGCTTCACCTTTACCCGGTGTCGTAGTCGGAGCACCCGTGTCATCAACGGGCTCGGAGGTATCATTGATACCTGTGAAAGATGTTCGGACCTTTACGTCGGTAGGTGAATCAACATCTGGCCAATATTTTGATGACTTGTACTGGCCATTCTCCATCCCAACTCCTTCACCTACATTATCAAATTCGTCATTGTTGTCCCTCTTATTGGGTTTGTACAGCACACCTTCTGTGTTGAACCTTTCCATTACCATCTACAAACACAAATGAAACACGATAAGTAGTTGAACAATTAAACCATGTTCAATACAACTTCTAAATTATCTGTGCACATCTTTCGGGTATATTGAGAACCTCCTTGTGAAGCAGCTTTATGTATGTCATCACACGGTCCATACTACAAGTCGTGTTCGATGAAACCGCTGACGTGCTTGGCTTTCTACTCCTGCCACCACCTTTCCGTTTAGGTTTCTTCGTTTTTTCCTCTGGGACAGTCCCTTCACGTGCTACCTTAGCACGTCTGTACTCTTCGCTAACGCAGTTTTCAATCTGTACAACAAACAAAAAAGTAAATTAAATAACAAATATAATTAATTACTATGTGCAACCAATAAGGACTTTACTTATTGACTTACATTGCCGGTGCCATGCCCGTGCATGTTGTCATAGTCGTCTCGCTTTTTCCCTTCCATTTTTGGCTAGTTAAGCATTAGTGGGTATTCACGAGCACTAGTAGAAAATAGGGCTTTGGTCCAGGCTGGGTCAGCCCATTAGTCCCGGTTCAGTCCAGAACCGGGACCAATGTGGGCATTGGTCCCGGTTCGTGAGCCCAGGGGGCCGGCCGGGCCACGTGGGCCATTGGTCCCGGTTCATTTGGACCTTTTTGTCCCGGTTGGTGGGATGAACCGGGACCAATGGGCCTCGCTCCTGGCCCACCACCATTGGTCCCGGTTCGTGTCTTGAACCGGGACCAAAGGCTCCCCTTTAGTCCCGGCTCATGTCACCAACCGGGACCAATGAGGTGCCTATATATACCCCTCGCTCGCGAGCAGAGCACCCCAGTGCTCTGTTTTTCTCTGGCCGAGGGGGAGAGGGCTTGGTGGTGCTCTAGCTCACCTCCTATGCACACAAAGTGTTCGATGGAATGCCCGAGCCACACTACTTAAGCTTTCTCCTCTCCAAGCTCGACCTCCAAGCTCCATTTTCCATAATATTTGTCTAGGTTTAGCGGTCCGTCACGCCCCGTCCCCGTCTTCACCGCCGTCGATCACCCGCGCCGAGCTCATCGCCGGCACCACCGTGGTGAGCCTCTTGTTCTTATCTTCTTTCTGAAAGGAAAAATATTCTTACTTGTATGTTTACATAGATACTTGTATTATTTTCTTACTTTTATTATTGCATCTTATATAGTCCGATGGTTTTGGTATCCGCCCCCGTCAGCCCTCGTCCTGTCTATGATTCGGATGTGGTATATATATTATCTTTATAACTATTGGTTCATTTATTGTTTATGAAAATTATGCCGACCAACGTGACATAGATTTTATTTATGTAGGATGTATGTGAATCGGAAATGCCAACCGACCCTATTGTCGAGAGGTTAAATTTAGTTGAAGAAGAAAACAATTTGTTGAAGGAAAAAATAAAAAAATTGAGGAGGAGAATATGATATTGGAGTTGCATGTTGCGGATGTCATCGATGATCACAAGATCAAGATGGATGCAATGCGCTTGAAGATTAGAAAGATTAGAAAATATGCCATTCAAATCGAGGCTTGGTATCATTATGCCATTGGATCAATTGTTACCTTGGTTGCGATTATGATCGCATTTGTTTTCGCATTGAAATGTTTTACATAGTTTCAATGTATGGTTTAATTAATTGGATGCTCTGGAGAGCTATATGTTGTTAGATGAGAACTATGTATGCACTTTGGTTTTAATGTGATGATGAACTTCTGTTAATTTGGACACTTAATTATATATAATGTACGCAGATGAACCGGCAATGGATGTACGGTGACAGACACACCCGCGAGTACATTAAGGGCGTGCATGAGTTTCTCGATGCAGCTGAGGCAAACAAGCAGAATGGTTTTATGTGTTGTCAATGCACTGAATGTGGGAATACGAGGTCTTACTCTAACCGGAAAATCCTTCACTCCCACCTACTTTACAAGGGTTTCATGCCACACTATAATGTTTGGACGAGGCACGGAGAAATAGGGGTTATGATGGAAGACGGCGAAGAAGAAGAGTACGATGACAACTATGTGCCCCCTGAATACGGTGATGCTGCAACGGGGGGAGCTGGTGAAGACCAAGAGGAACCAGACGATGTGCCCAATGATGCTGCAACGGGTGAAGCTGCTGAAGATCAAGAGGAACCAGACGATGTGCCCGATGATGATGATCTCTGCTGGGTCATTGTCGATGCAAGGAGGCAATGCGAAAGTCAAAAGGAGAAGATGAAGTTCGATCGCATGTTAGAGGATCACAAAAAAGGGTTATACCCCAATTGCGAAGATGGCAACACAAAGCTCGGTACCGTACTGGAATTGCTGCAGTGGAAGGCAGAGAATGCTGTGGCTGACAAAGGATTTGAGAAGCTACTAAAAATATTGAAGAAGAAGCTTCCAAAGGATAACAAATTGCCCGACAGTACATACGCAGCAAAGAAGGTCGTATGCCCTCTAGGATTGGAGGTGGAGAAGATACATGCATGCCCTAATGACTGCATCCTCTACCGCGGTGCATACAAGGATCTGAACGCATGCTCGGTATGCGGTGCATTGCGGTATAAGATCAGACGAGATGACCCTGGTGATGTTGATGGCGAGCCCCCCAGGAAGAGGGTTCCTGCGAAGGTGATGTGGTATGCTCCTATAATACCACGGTTGAAACGTCTGTTCAGAAATGAAGAGCATGCCAAGTTGATGCGATGGCACAGTGAGAACCGAAAGAAAGATGGGAAGTTGAGAGCACCCGCTGATGGGTCGCAGTGGAGAAAAATCGAGAGAAAGTACTGGGATGAGTTTGCAAAGGACCCAAGGAATGTATGGTTTGCTTTAAGCGCGGATGGCATTAATCCTGTCGGGGAGCAGAGCAGCAATCACAACACCTGGCCCGTGACTCTATGTATGTATAACCTTCCTCCTTGGATGTGCATGAAGCGGAAGTTCATTATGATGCCAGTTCTCATCCAAGGCCCTAAGCAACCCGGCAACGAAATTGATGTGTACCTAAGGCCATTAGTTGAAGAACTTTTACAGCTGTGGAATGGAAACGGTGTATGTATGTGGGATGAGCATAGACAGGAGGAATTTAACCTTAAGGCATTGCTGTTCGTGACCATCAACGATTGGCCCGCTCTCCGTAACCTTTCAGGACAAACAAACAAAGGGTACCACGCATGCACGCACTGTTTAGATGACACTGAAAGTATATACCTGGACAAATGCAGGAAGAATGTGTACCTGGGCCATCATCGATTTCTTCCGACCAACCATCAATGTCGAAAGAAAGGCAAGCATTTCAAAGGCGAGGCAAATCACCGGAAGAAGCCCGCCATGCGTACCGGTGATCATGTACTTGCTATGGTCAATGATTTACACTACGTAATCTTCAGAAAGGGTCCCGGTGGACTAGCTGTTCCGAATGATGCTGAGGGACACGCACCCATGTGGAAGAAGAAATCTATATTTTGGGACCTACCCTACTGGAAAGACCTAGAGGTCCGCTCCTCAATCGACGTGATGCACATGACGAAGAACCTTTGCGTGAACCTGCTAGGCTTCTTGGGCGTGTATGGGAAGACAAAAGATACACCTGAGGCATGGGAGGACCTGCAACGTTTGCACAAAAAAGACGGCATGCCTCCGAAGCAGTATAAAGGTCCTGCCAGCTACGCTCTTACGAAAGAAGAGAAATAAATCTTCTTTGAATGCCTACTCTGTATGAAGGTCACGACTGGCTTCTCGTCGAATATAAAAGGAATAATAAATATGCCAGAGAAAAAGTTTCAGAACCTAAAGTCTCATGACTGCCACGTGATTATGACGCAACTGCTTCCGGTTGCATTGAGGGGGCTTCTATTGAAAAACGTCCGATTAGCCATTGTGAAGCTATGTGCATTCCTCAATGCAATCTCTCAGAAGGTGATCGATCCAGAAATCGTACCAAGGCTAAGGAGTGATGTGGCGCAATGTCTTGTCAGTTTCGAGCTGGTGTTCCCACCATCCTTCTTCAATATCATGACGCACGTCCTAGTTCATCTAGTCGACGAGATTGTCATCCTGGGGCCCGTATTTCTACACAATATGTTCCCCTTTGAGAGGTTCATGGGAGTCCTAAAGAAATATGTCCGTAACCGCGCTAGGCCAGAAGGAAGCATCTCCATGGGCCATCAAACAGAGGATGTTATCGGGTTTTGTGTTCGACTTCATTCCTGGCCTTAAGAAGATAGGTCTCCCTAAATCGCGGTATGAGGGGAGACTGACTGGAAAAGGCACTCTTGGAAGAGACTCAATAATATGCAGGGACGGATATTCTTGGTCTCAAGCACACTACACAGTTCTACAGAACTCTACCTTGGTGACCCCGTATGTCGATGAACACAAGAACAGTCTGCGCGCCAAACACCCGGAGCAGTGCGACGACTGGATTACATGTGAACACATCAGGACTTTCAGCAGTTGGTTGGAAACACGTCTCAGAGGTGACAACACTGTTTGTGATGAGTTGTACTTGTTGTCCAGGGGACCATCTTTGACTGTATTGACTTACAAAGGATACGAGATAAACGGGAATACATTTTACACGATCGCCCAAGATCAAAAGAGCACCAACCAAAACAGCGGTGTCCGCTTTGATGCAGCAACCGAGAGCGGAAAGGACATATATTATGGTTACATAGTGGACATATGGGAACTTGACTACGGACCTGATTTTAAGGTCCCTTTGTTTAAGTGCAAATGGGTCAATCTGTTAGGCGGCGGGGTACAGGTAGACCCACAGTACGGAATGACAACAGTGGATCTGAAAAATCTTGGGTACACTGACGTGGCACAGGTTATCTATGTGAAGGACATGTCTACCAAACCGAGAAAAAGAAAAGATAAGGAAGCGAATACATCGTATGATGAGCCAAAGTGCCACATAGTTCTTTCAGGAAAAAGGGACATCCTGGGAGTGGACGGCAAGACAGACATGTCTGAAGATTATGAAAAGTTTCATGAAATTCCTCCCTTCAATGTCAAGGCTGACCCAAGCATCCTGATAAACAATGAAGATTATCCATGGTTACGGCGCAATAAGCAAATGACACAAGCGAAGAAAAAGCGAAGACTTTCTCCCGCAACTATTATGATGATACCATGCCAACTTTGTAACACACGAACATGCTACCATTGTCCGTTTTGTACATGCACATGCTATGTGGGTGAAATTATGATACCATGCCAACTTTCAACTTTTTCAGAGTTCATTTGAAATGCTTTCATGTCTTATGGTTCGGCCCTCGTAATACCATGACCATTAGTCCCTGGCCCATGCCAACTTTCAACTTTCAACTTTCTAAAACTAATGGCACTAACAGAAAGTTTATATTTTTGCTCCTCGCCCCTGGCCCATGACCATTAGTCCCGGTTTGTGCCACAAACCGGGACTAAAGGGTTGGTCCTCGTTGCGGGCAGAGTTTAGTCCCACCTCGCCAACCGAAGGGGGATCACACCGGTTTATAAGCCCTTCCCTCTCTGCCTTGTTGAGCTCCTCTCGAAGTGAAAATAGATGCCCTAATAGAGAAAAGTTTAACCTAAATTCATAGTGAATTTCTCTGAAATTCATAGAAATTTACTAGGAATTTAGGTTGAATTTTCTCTTTAAGCGCATCTATTCTCATTTTTTAGTAAGTTAATCACAAACTTGTGATTCAAACAATTTTCAAAGAATTCAAATTTTAACTATTCAAATTTGAAAACTAATGGCACTAACAGAAAGTTTATAATTTTTCTAAAACTAATGGCGCTAACAGAAAGTTTATAATTTTGCTAACCTAAAAGCAAACAGAATTAAAAATTAAAGCAAAAAACTAAAAAAGTGTTTTCAAATTTGAAAACTAATGGCACTAACAGAAAGTTTATAATTTTTCTAAAACGAAAAGCAAAAAGAATAAAAAATAAAGCAAAAAACAAAAGAAAATAAATAATGCAGAAAACAAAACAAAAAAACTGGAAAAAATAGCAACAATAAGTATTTTGTTGTAAGTAGAAACAAAATAAAATAAATAAAGCAACAGAAAGTTTATAATTTTGCTGACCTAAAAGCAAAAAGAATTAAAAAATAAAGCAAAAAACAAAAGAAAATAAATAATACAGAAAACAAAACAAAAAACTGGAAAAAAAAAATTAAAAATAGCAACAATAAGTATTTTGTTGTAAGTAGAAACAAAAAAAAACAAAAAAGTGCCACCTACTGGGCACCCACGGCCTGAATACGACTAGAAACCCTACCATGGGCCAGGATTCATGCCCGCGGGAGGCCTAGTAGGCCCACAGGCACACATTGCACGGTTAGGCCCGAAAGCCAGCTTTAGAGAGGAGCTCGAGAGGGAAGGCGCACCGCACCTTATAAACAGGTGCGGCTCCCTCTCAACTAGCGAGGTGGGACTAACATTTGGGCACGGGGCAGCACAAGGCCTTTGGTCCCGGTTGGTGGCACCACCCGGGACTAAAGGGGGCATTGGTCATGGTTGGTGCCACGAACCGTGACCAATGCCCCTCTGTAGTCCCGGTTGGTGCCACCAACCGGGACCAAAGGCCGCCGCTTCCCGCCCTTTGGGCTGCTGAAAATTGGCCTTTGGTCCCGGTTGGTGGCACGAACCGGGACCATAGGTAGGCATTCGTCCCGCTTCGTGCCACGAACCGGGACCAATGCTCTGGCTATATATACAACACTTAGGAAATTTCCGCCAACTGCTCCCATTCCTCATCATCGACGCCGCCAGGCTGCCCCTCTCGCGTCGTCACCGCCGCCGAGCCCTGCCCCTTGTCGTCTCCTCCGCCACCGCCGAGCCCTGCCCCGACGCCGTCAGGCTGCTCCACTTCGCCGTCCTCGCCGCCGCCGCCGAGCCCTACCCCGACGCCTTCCCGGCCCGCTCCCACTGTGAGCCGCCATGCCGTTCCCCTCCTCTCCTCCTCTCCCCCCCGCCGCGCCCTGCCGCCGCCGCCAGCCGTGCTCTCTTGCCGCACCCCGACGCTGCTGCCCGCCGTGCTCTGCCCCGACGATGCCGCCTGATCGTGCTCCGCTTGTCGCGCCGCCGCCGGTTCGCTGCCGCCGCCCGCCATGCTCTGCCTCGATGTCGCCGCCTGGCCGCGCTCCGCTTGCCGCGCCGCCGCCGGTTTGCCGCCGCACCCCGCCTCCGCCGCCCGCCTCTATTAGTTTTTTTTGAGATATGTATGCATGCGTGTAGTGTATATGTGTATGTATGTGTATGTGTGTGAAGTGTATATGTGTGTGCATGCAGATATGTATTAGTTTTTTTATTTAGGTTGTTAATTAGTAGATATTAATTTTGTTCATATATGTATGGATGCATGTGGCTATGTATGAATGTATGTATCGGGTATTTCGTTGTCGATATACCCCCTACCAGATAACTTCGACATGAGTGGGGTCGATATACCCCCTCCCCGATAACTTCGACATGATGGGGGGAGGGGTTCGCCGACGGTTCGAGGGTCACCGAGTGTTCGAGGGTTCGTGGGGGCGAGGGTCAGGAACTAACTAGGGTAGAGGGTCGAGGGTTGCCGAGTGTTCGAGGGATCGAGGGGGCGAGGGTCGGGAACTAGCTAGGGTAGAGGGTCGAGGGTCGCCAAGTGTTCGAGGGGGCGAGGGTCGGGAAGAAGAGGAGAAAAAAAGAGGAGAAGAAAACTTCTTCTCCTCTATTCTTTCTTCTTCTCCTATTTTTTTTTTCTTCGTCTTCCTCTTCTTAAGGGGTCAAGGGTCGAGGGTTCGAGGGTTCTATAGGGTCGAGGGTCGAGGGTTCCAGGGTCGTCTAGGGGTCGAGGGTTCCAGGGTTGTCGAGGGTTTGAGGGGTCGAGGATCGCCGAGGGGCCGAGAGAGGTTTCCTAGTGTCAAAGTATTGCAAAAATCCATGGCTTCATCATTAGCCGGAAGTAACGAGGGCATGACGAAGTCCTCCAAAGTTATTTTGGAATGGTGTCCCGGATAGGATAATTTGCATTTTTGTATGAATTTCAGCAAAGGCCTTCCAAATAACGATATTTGGAAGGTTCTTGCTGAACTTTGTACCAAAAAGCAAATTATCCTATCTGGGACTCCGTTCCAAAATAACTTTGGAGAGCTTCGTACCATCATGCACCTGTTACTTTCGCCTAATGATGAAGACATGGTTTTGTTGAATCCTTTGACACTAGGCAACCTCCCGACCCCTCGGCGATCCTCTCGAACATGAGAGGAAGAAGAGGATAAAAAAAGAAGAGGAAGAAGAAAAAAAAAGAGGAGAAGAAAGAATAGAGGAGTTCTTCTCCTCTATTCTTTCTTCTCCTCTTTTTTTCTTCTTCTTCCTCTTTATTTTATCGGGAACGAGGGTCGTCGAGGGTTGCCGAGCGGTAGAGGAGAAACCCTAAATAGAAAGTATCGTCGGTGTGAGGTACATGTACCGTCGGTGTCGGACACTACATCCATGTCCCACAAGTGGCGCGGGCTTCGACGCCCACGTCACTTGTGGGACGTGGATGTAGTGTCCGACACCGACGGCCACATGTATCTCACACCCACGATACTTGCTATTTAGGGTTTTCTTCTTAACTCCTCTATTCTTTCTTCTCCTCTTTTTTTTCTTCTTCTTCCTATTTTTTTTATCCTTGAAGCGTTGTCGAGGCCACCCCAAACCCTAGAGAAGCAGCGTCGTGGCCACCCCAAACCCTAGAGAAGCAGCGTCGAGGCCACCCCAAACCCTAGAGAAGCAGCGTCGAGGCCACTAATTAATATTAGTTATACGTTTGCCACTAATATATCCATCTGTCATGTTTGAATAATAATTGCCATGCTGTCAATATTTGTAGAAACTATGGACATCGCCCGAGACGAAGTATAAGAAGAGTTATTGGGGGACATAATCGCACGAGGAAGTGATGCCGTATGCTTGTTGTTTCTCAACGACACCGATGGTCTGGAAGCAGCTGGCTATGACTATGATGGCTTCGGTGACCTAATGCCGGTGCAAGAAGGAGACCGTGAGGACGGCTCCGGTGACCCAATGCCGGTGCAAGAAGGAGACCGTGATGACGTCTCTGGTGACCGAACCGAGTCCGGCCAGGTATATATATTAGTTAAGCTTCTGCTGACTAGCTAATTGATGCATTCATTGTTTTGGTATGTACACATATTAATTAAGTCTTTGTTCTTTTTTCTAGCCCTCCGGATCAAGCACAACTTCGGTAAAGAGACGAGGCCCGAAGAAAAAGTTGAGTTCGGATGAAAAGTTTAAGATCATAGCAATCGCGCCCGACGGCCAACCGATTGAACCCCTCCGGACAAAGAGCGCATTTTTTGCTCAGTGCGGGGTTTTGGTTAGGGACAAGATCCCGATCAGCATCCAGCAATGGTTTAAGCCGGCTACAGAAGACCCTGAGGTGTCTTATGTCAATGATATGCAGAAAATGATCTTTGGACTGAGCTGAAGTCAAATTTCACCCTACCGCCAGAGGATAATCCAGAGAAGCCAGTTAAAGAGCAGAACTATTCAGGAGGTGGAAGAAAGAGCTGAATAAGTTTGTCGAAAATATTGAGACACCAGAATTCAAGGGCAGATATGAGAAGATCAGATTTCACTGGCCCGCATTTGTGGCCCACAAGACATCGGAAAAGAGTAAGAAGATGTCGGTGACAAACAAGCAAAATGCTGCGAAGAAGAAGCATCACCATCGCACGGGGTCAGGCCTAAGTGGGCCAAAACTGAGAATGATCTGGTTGATAAAGGGATCGAACCAGAGACAATTAACTGGCCAGACCGTTGCCGGACTTGATTCTTCGGGGCTGGCGGAACCTTGGACCCTGTAACAGGGAAGTGCATTTGGACGAATGATCAAATGGACATACCAGTCAGGAAGCTTCAACACTATATCGAAGCAGCGCAGCAAGGGACGTTCTTTCCAGACAGAGAGAACGACGAGCTCACAATGGCCCTCGGGAATCCTGAGCACCCTGGACGGACACGAGGCACGCCAAGCTCCATTTCGTGGAAGGTTCGGTTTCTGGACGTAGGCAGTTACAAATTCCATGAGAGGAGGAAAAAAGTGTAGCAGACCCAAATGCAGGCGCTGCAAGCAAGGGTACAAGCGATAGAGGAACGAGAACCAAATCACAGCAAACATACTGCCAAAGCTTCCCCCGAAGCTACCCCGCCATCTCAGCGGAGAAGCAGCATGGATTCCACCGAGCTGCTTCAGCCGGAGCATGCCTTGACGGCTCCTGCCAGCTATTCCGTGGATGCTATCACGGAGTCTCAAAATTGCCACCTTATGACGCAGTGGATGAATTTCAAGGTCAAGGCGGTTGTTGGCTCTGTTTATCCTACTGAACCCGGCGCAACTTTTCACTGCCGGCCGATTCCAGAAGGATATGCTAGGGTGATGGTGGATGAAATAACGGAGGGATTTGAGGACCTCCAGCTTGACCACCCTACCGGTGAGGGGGAGACTAGGCTGGGGTCTGCTCTGAAGACTCCATGCCTATGGCGGAAGGAGCTCATCAACCTTCCGAACTGGACGCCTCCACCTCCTCCTCCTCCTCCGGCAAGTCAGGGCACTCCGCCTCCTCCACCGCCTCCTCCTCCGGCGAGTTAGGGAACTCCGCCTCCTCCATCGCCTCCTCCTCCGGCGAGTGACGATCAGGGCACTCAACCGGCTCCTTCTCCACCGTGTGGCGGCACTCCGCCTCCTTCTCTGCCTGCGCCGACGTGCCCGAGCAGCCAGCCTCCTCCTTCTCCGCCTCGTCAGCAAGGGAGGAAGAGACCTGCCGCTGCTCCGGCTACTCTGGCGCGTCGTAGTCCTTCTCCTCCGCCTCGTAAGCAAGTAAAGAAGACAACCGCTCCGTCTGCTCGGCCGGTGTCTAGCAGTACAGCCAGAGGCGGGAGGACATACAGATTCGGTCCTTCTCTGAAGACTCCAGAGAAGTTACCATACGAGAGGACTCCGGAGGAGAACACCGAGATCGCACGAACCGAAGTGGATGACTGGTTTCAAGGGTTGAAAGCAAAGAGACATCCACTTCTGGAGGAGAAGGTAGATCCGGTGAAAGCGAAGGGCACTCTTGCTGCCCTGACAAAACCACCCAAGTCTCTGCCGAAAGGAAACTATGAGCGCATTATTGGAAAGGAATTTGCCGAAGTGGAGCGGTCGGGAAGTACTGTCAGTGATCAAAGGCTGAAAGAATGACGAGCTGGGAAACAAATTGCCCAGCTCGGCGAACAAGCGAAGCAATCATGCCCCCCGCTCATGGTGCCTAGCGACAACGTCGCTAATGATCCGAGGATGGTGCCCGGTTATAGCAATCTTGCCGATTACCTGCCCGACGATGTACATTATGAACCCATGGAGGTGCAGATACAAAGATACGAGTACGGGAAGCCTCTCGTCAAAGATGAAAGATCTCTATCAACGATGATGCGAAGATTGCATGATTGGTACTTGAAAATCTGCAGAGACTCTGGGGGAGGAGTACTTTGTATGTGAAAGTTAAAAGGGAGCATGACCTCGTTGAAATTGAACTGTTGCCTGTTCCATTTGAGGAGTTCTTTCAGTTTTTCAATCAATTGGCCCTCGATAAAACAACGGTCGCCTACTACTGTCTGTAAGTAGTACTACTTCTGTCATTAAGTCTCTCTATATAGCTCAGCTCTTTCATTGCATGTATTTATAATCATCCTCACTATATTATGCAGATTGAAGATCGCCGAATTGAAGAAAAGACAAGTCGGTGATATTGGGTTCATTAACACATATCTCATAGATGCAACTCAGGTTAAATTTCATGCCGCAGCTACCGAGGCCAACTTGCTACGATCGTTGGTAATAAATGAAAACAAAGATATAATACTCTTTCCTTACAACATCAAGTGAGTGTTACTGTCTTGTGCGTATTCGGTTTCCCTTATATATCAGTCAAGGTTATAGTAATGTAATTGATGAGTTATGCATGCGTGTGCAGTTTCCACTATATTCTCCTAGAGATTAAGCTTGAGCAGGGACTAGTAACCGTCTTAGACTCAAGACGAAAAGATCCCCAGGACTATGCAGACATGACTCAAATACTTGAGAAGTAAGTTAAATCGATCATTATCCACCATATCAGCAACTTTGTTCATTTCCTGATATATCAATTAATTGTTTTCTTTGTCCGGCAGGGTTTGGAGAAAATTCACCAGAAAAGCTCCGGGACTGCCGAAGGAGCTGCAATTTAGACACCCGAAAGTAAGTACTATAGTAACATGTTCCGCGCATCTACTAGTGATTCAAGCGCTAGTTTCATCAATACCATTTGGCATTCTTGCTTATCAGTTTGATTGACCTCTATTTCTTGTAAAGTGGTTGTGGCAGGAACAAGGGAATGATTTCTGTGGATACTACGTTTGTGAGTCCATCCGCCACACGACCTGTGAGCGGGGCTACACTGACGAACAATATGAAGTACGTAAATAACAACATTCACAATTTTATTTTATTACCATCATTTGTGTTGAGTTTCATTCATTCATATATATATATGTATTGACCCCCTTCTTTAAATTAGATGTTTCGGAAGCGGGATGAACTCCTAGCACCAGCTCGCATGCGAGCAATTCAAGAGGAATTGGCAGCATTCTTTCTTGACCACGTGATCGCTGAAGACGGCGAATACTATGTGGACCCTGAGTCCGTATGATTATATTTGTAAGAGATAATTATTGTATATATGTAGCCGGTAGTGTCGGATAGATATACGAGAACTTGTTGTTCGACCAATCTCTCGGAGAAGGAGAGGTGGTCGATATCACTTCTCTCTGTATGCATATATGTTCATGACGATCTTCTGTTTCCTTCGTTTGCTTACTAGCTAGCTAGCTAGCGTGTCTACTCTTCTCTATACGTATGTATAGTACGTAGCGTCAACCAAGCACGGACATAAGAGAGGACACTTCTCTCTATTAATTATAGCTAGCTAACACAATATATGAAACACCTAAGTTAACCCCCCAAAACCCCCAAACCCCCCCCTTTAAAAAAAACAAAAACCCCAGCCACAGAAATGCTGACGCGTGGATGCCTATTGGTCCCGGTTGGTGCCACCAACCGGGACCAAAGGGTCTCCTGCCTGGGCTCCGCGCACAGGCCACGTGGAGGCCTATCTGTCCCGGTTCTGGATTGAACTGGGACTAAAGGGACAGGACATTAGTACCGACCCTTTAGTCCCGGTTCCAGAACCGGGACAAAAGGCCTTTACGAACCGGGACAACAGGCCCTTTGTCTACCAGTGGAGACAAAGGATCAAATGTATCCACACCAATTGGCTCAACTTTTTCCCAGTATATATACTGCATGATAGTAAACACAACTAGTCAGAAACATAGATGACATAAAAAACTTATCTACATACAACTATTACGAAATGACTTGTACCTGAAGAAGAACCAAGTTCCCGATAGGCCACTTGAATTTTTCAAGATCTTCGACCGATTTTTTAATAGCATCCATGCACACCCCCAACATGAAATCTTTTCAATTGTATGACTTGATAGCGTTCACGTCCTCCACCATTTTGTAAAAACGATAAGGAACAAACTTGGTGGATTGTGGTGCTAAGACTGTACCCATAATAACCAGTACGGCCCTTCTCACAAAATCATCATCATATGACTGAGTATCAACAATATTTTTTATCAACTCATCGATGAGGATTAGGCATGTTCTTTGTCTAGAAACCGATTCGGAACAATTTTTTTGGCATCTAGTTGTACTGTTGCTATCATGCTACTGACATCATCACCCTCGTTACGTATCCCGAATATGTCATAAACATCTTCATTAAGCACACTGATGCCGTCAATATTTGGTCGAATAATAAATCGCTTTCTACAACTATCATACGTTGTAATCATAAATTCCAATAAATTTTTCCTCTTTTTCACCAAAGGAATTCTCAACATACTGTCCAAATTTGTGCCACGTAGCATCGTGCGCTGTCTGGGTATGAATTTTCCCACCAATTCGCACCACTTCTCAACCGAGCAGTACACATCTCCCAATTCTTGCATTCTAAATAAGATGATAGTTATCTAACTAGTTACGAGATTCAAAAAACATTACATATGGTTTAATACCATACCTTCCGGCGTCTCGACGTGCACCGGCAGCCCCCGTTGCCTAACCCCACCTGGTGTGGGTTAGTCGTGGCAGCCGCGCACCCTGTGCCCACACCAGCGCGCTGGCCGACAACCCGTCCTAGGGTTTATGGTGCCGGCAACTTTGCCGAGACGGCACGGCCGGGCCTGAGATCCAAGTCGCACGCAGATGCCGGATTGTATGGCCGCCGTCAGGCCGGCAGGGAAGGGAGTTGGGACGACCATGGCGGTGCGACCGTCAGATCGGGGAGGGGTGAGGACGTGCGTGGAGGCGGCGGGGTTAGGCAGTCCTGGGGCAAGGTAATGGCGGCGTGGTTTCCATGCCATGCACGCACATACAACGTCATAGACATGGTCACACCATAGTGGGCCACTTGGCCCGCCCCGTAAAACTTCCGCCGACAGGCCCATGATGCATTTATTAAAAACATGCATTGTACTTCAACATTTCAGTTTAATACCACGTCGCTAAGCCGGCGCGCCGTTGACTCCTTTATATAAGTTTCTTTTGGTCAATGCACAAACATCTCAGTTTGTGGGACTCTATTTGGAGGATATGCAGGATCGATGTGAGTCTTCACCTGCTCTGAGCTTGTGAAGGTTCACATGGATCATGCATATTCTTCAAAAAGAGAGCCATTATCTCCGATGTTTTTTTAACGTCAGAAAATATTAATGCATTTTTTTAATGCGTTCTCTTTTCGGACTCAGCCGGTGGACCCCAAACTTTTTGCACACGCACTCATCGACAGGTCCATCATGCGTGCAAGTTTTCATAATTTTCCGGCACTGTATGAATTTCCTATGGTTTTCTCCGTGAAACGCACCGAAAACACTGACTGGACGTGACGCAACGTGCGTTTGGTGTCCGATGTCGTTCAAATCTTGCATGGGGCCCTAAAGTGGGCATGCCCACTACCTCCCAAAATTGGGTGACGTTTCGTGCATGTCACCTCGTACCACCAATGCAACCAGCACTGATCGGATATGAACGATGTCAGTCCCGTACTGCGTT
>NC_041384.1:755656238-755658216 GCF_002162155.2 Triticum dicoccoides
TGCCACATCGTACCACCAATGCAACCGGCACTGATCGGATATGAACGATGTCAGTCCCGTACTGCGTTCTCTTTTCGGACTCAGCCGGTGGACCCCAAACTTTTTGCACACGCACTCATCGACAGATCCATCATGCGTGCAAGTTTTCATAATTTTCGGCACCGTATGAATTTCCTATGGTTTTCTCCGTGAAACGCACCGAAAACACTGACCGGGCATGACGCAACGTGCGTTTGGTGTCCGACGTCGTTCAAATCTTGCGTGGGGCCCTAAGATGGGCATGCCCACTGCCTCCCAAAATTTGATGACGTTTCGTGCATGCCACCTCGTACGACCAATGCAACCGACACTGATCGGATATGAATTTTTTATGATTTTTTCCGTGAATTCAATTCTATATTAAGTAGTGTTTTAATATAATTACATAATAAATTATATATTAAGTATTGTTTTAAACATAAATACTAAATAAATTCTAAATTAAGTACTGTTTTTAAAAAAGGGTATTTTCCAAATTATTATTACTTCTAAATTGTAACAAAAACCTCTTTACTATTATGAAAACTACTTTAGCCATAAATGCAAAACACATAAAAAATAATGAACATTACATAAATTATTGAAAATTGATACAATATGTAGGACTTTTCATTATTATTTATACAATACAACATTTATTAAAAAATTACTATTATTTTTAAAACAATAAACACATAACAAAAAAAACAATGACACCACGCGTTGGACGGCCCAGTGAGTGTGCGCGATGGCGCGCGTGGGCCGGCCCATTGAGTGTGCGCGCGGTGCGGGGGCAGGGTCGGCGGGGGTGACGACTAAAGTTTAGCCCACCTCGCCCGCCAAACGACGCCGCGACCGACTTATATACCAACCTCCCACCACCGTTTCGAAATCCTCTCATTCCCGCCCCGTCCCGCCACTGCCCCGTTGGCCTGTGCTGTAGGCCGTAGCTGGGCCGAAAGGCCGACCCTTTTGCCACCCGGCTTGATCGGGCCGGACCGATTAAGCGCAGTTGCGGCATGCAAGCACAGGTGGGCTTTTTTTTTGCATCACAATTTTATTGCCTTCTATGAGTCACGGCGAGGGACGCCACGACCGGCTTATATACCCGCGTTCGTGCACATTGCTATATGAGACACTTAGTAATAATTTGGTTTGACTTTGCACTGCTAGCGGCGGCACTGCCGCACTGCCCGGTCAGTGTAAGCTCATTACACTGTCCGGGCAGTGCGGCCGTGTACTGCTAGCAGTGTAAACTCAAATCATATCATTACTATCTATCTTATTTTTTATTATTAGCCACACTATGCAAATTTCATGAGTACTATGTACAATATTTTTTTGACATCCTTCAAATGAACCCAAATTACATTAGTAATATCTACCATCATATGTATAATGTCAATACGAAATAATTCTGTATTAAGTACTCTTTGTAATATAATTACTTAATAAATTCTGTATTAAGTAGTGTTTTTAATTCTATGTGAAGTACTGTTTTTATTAACGGTCGTTTCCAAATTATTAGTTATAGCAATAAACTTATTAATTTATTTTAGACATCCTTGAAATGAACTCAAATATTTTTATAGTGTTCCACAATCATCACTAGGATGCATGCCAAGTTTTCTATATTTTTTATCGCTTTATGAATTTTCTATAATTTTATTGTGAAAACAGCACATAGCACACCCCGGACGTGACACAACATGTTTTTGGTGTTCAAATACGTTCAATTCTTGGATTGAATGTCAGGGTGACCATACCAACTCACTTGCAAAAGTTGAGGTCATTCAGAATATGTCGAAAAATTGACCTCCTTCTTCGGAGACCGTTCGGCAGGACTGAAGGACCCGTCCGAAAGGAGTTTTTTTTCGACATCCTTGAAATGAACTCAAATTTTTTTATAGTGTTCCTACATCATCACTAGGATGCATGCCAAGTTTTGTATCTTTTTTAT
>NC_041384.1:755658379-755668885 GCF_002162155.2 Triticum dicoccoides
ACATGTTTTTGGTGTTCAAATACGTTTAATTCTTGGATTGAATGTCAGGGTGACCATACCAACTCACTTGCAAAAGTTGAGGTCATTTCGAATATGTCGAAAAATTGACCTCCTTTTCCGAAGACCGTTCGGGCAGGACTGAAGGACCCGTCCGAAAGGAGTTTTTTTTCCAACATCGTTGAAATGAACTCAAATTTTTTTATAGTGTTCTTCCATCATCACTAGGATGCATGCCAAGTTTGTATCTTTTTTATCGCTTTATGAATTTTCCATAATTTGTTCTGTGAAAATAGCACATAGCACACCCCGGACGTGACATGACATGTTTTTGGTGTTCAAATACGTTTAATTCTTGGATTGAATGTCAGGGTGACCATACCAACTCACTTGCAAAAGTTGAGCTCATTCCGAATATGTCGAAAAATTGACCTTCTTCTCCGGAGACCGTTCGGGCAGGACTGAAGGACCGGTCCGAAAGGAGTTTTTTTTCGACATCCTTGAGATGAACTCAAATTTTTTCCATAGTGTTCCACCATCATCACTAGGATGCATGCCAAGTTTTGTGGATTTTTTTTTAACTTTATGAATTTTCTATAATTTTTCGGTGAAAACACCACATACCACACCCCGGACGTGACGCAACATGTTTTTGATATCCAAATACGTTCAATTCTTGTATTGACTATGGGGGTGGGCATACCAACTGACTTGCAAAAATTGAGGTCATTCCGAATATGTCGACAAATTGGCCTCCTTCTCCGGAGACCGTTCGGCCAAGACCGAAGGCCCCGCACGAAAGGAGTTTTTTTTCCGACAGCCTTGAAATGTACCCAATTTTTTATAGTGTTCCACCATCATCATTACGATGCATGAAAAGTTTTCTGGATTTTTTATCGCTTTAAGATTTTTTCATAATTTATTCGTGAAAACACCACATACCACACCCCGGACGTGACGTAATATGTTTTTGGTGTGCATGCATGACAAGTTCTCCGGAGACCGTTCGGGTATGAGGGAAGGCCCCATGCATGCGTTTTGCGACTGATTTTTTCTACAATTTCTATGTCGATTATCGTCTCGTAACGTTGAAATGTATCTTTCCATTTATTTTTTGAAGTTGCACGACTAACATCAAATTAAACATACGGATTTTTTTTTCAGATAAGCGATTCCGAGTTCATTCATAATTCAAAATATTTTACATAACCCTAAACATAACCGAGCACTGCTCTTACATAACTTAGATCGAAATTTAAATAAAAACCCTAACACTAGACTACTCGTCGTCGCTGGCGCTAGTGATGTCGACGACCGGGGCCATACCACCGGCCTCTCCTTCGCCGCCGTCGCCGCCATCGTCGCCACCGTCGTCGTCGTCGTCGCTGCTGAAATCGCACCAGTTGTCTTCCCACACCTGCTGCTCCTGCACCGCCGCTATGGCCGCCAGCCGCTCTCGTTCCTCATGGGTGGCCGCCGCCGCCTCCTCCTCTGCCGACCGGGCCAACACTGCAAGTAGCCCCAGCGTGTCGTCGGGGTCTCCGTCTTGCACGAGGGCGGCCTGCGCCGGCGGGATCTCGACCAGCGCCGGGGCAGGGGGCGCCTGCTGTGCCGGGGCAGTGGGGGCGGCTGGAGGTGGGCCGTGGCGGCAGCGACCACGGGAAGTGCCGGCCTCGCCGGTAATGTCCCCGACGGTGCGGCCGGACGCCACGTCCCTGAACGCGCCGAGGACGATGTCGAAGTTCTTCCCGCGCCAGAACCTGCGCCGGGCCCTCCGGTTGTACCGGCCGCCAGGGAACGCGCGGAGCTGCTCCCTCGTCGGCGGCGGTCCCATGGTTGGGATGCCGTCCGCCCCGATCCGCCATGGCCTCGGCAACTTGGCTGCCGGCGGCAGCATCAGGCCGTACCGGGCCAGATCCTCCGTGTCGCCGATGGTCAGGCTCAGCGGCCAGACGCCGCTCGGCCACGCGCCCTCGTCGGGGTCGCTGGAAGACATTGCCGACGAGGAGGGGGAGATGGGCGGGCGAGGAGAGGAAGAGAGATGGGCGGTGCGAGGGAGATGGCACGACGTGGTGAGGGGCTGGTGCGGCCTTTTATAGACGACGAGGGAGGGAGGTGGGCGGGCGAGCCATCGGCGGCGCGCGCCCCGAGGGAGAGGCGGGCGGCTGGCGGCAAGGGCGGTGGCGTGTGAAAGCGAGGCAGCGGCGGCGTGTGAAGGCGCGGCGCGGCAGCCGAGGCATCCCTGGCGTCTGGGCGCGGCAGCGGTGGCGTGGGAAGGCGCGAGGACGGCAGGCGCGGCAGGCGATGCGTCGGTGGAGTGTGAAGGCGGGCGGGCGGTCGCCGCAGCGGCGGCAGCCGACTGGTCGCGTCAACTGCCGGCCCGAGGCGGAAGGCTGGCGGCAAGCGCCCGGTCGCCGCACACGCGGCAGTGGAGGGCGCGGACTACGAGGGTAGTAGGCAGGCGGCAGAAGATCAACCACGAGCAGTCGGCGCCTGCATGCACGCCGCCATTACTGCAAAGCAGTTAATTGCACGGCGATACGGCCGTTCGCGCCACATCCACACGTACGCCCCACCGATCAACGCTGACTTTTTTAATAAAACACGCCCTGCATCTGACATACCCGGCCCGTGGATGCTAACTGCTCGGCTCGTCCCGCAGCCGCGTACACACAGGCGCGCGGAGTATCAGCGTGGACGCTCGGGGGGTCATTTTTTTAAAATAAGACGATCGTGCCCCTGGCAGCGAAGGGGTATGGGGGAATCTCAGCCCTTGATGTGTTTAAGGGGGTGTACCGAAGCAGAAGTGTTCAACAATAATGCACAATTGGAGCACTACGGGTCTTTTAGCGATGCCATTGTGCGCCGTGGCAGGTTACACTGGATATTTCATGATTGTGGAGAACAATGGCGTCACATCATTAATCTGAATGTTCGGACGGGCCACATCTACTTAACGAAGCTGCCTTTTACAGTGAACTTCCGCCCCACCAGTCACCCATGCCTAACGTTACGCGTCAACGGAATGTTATCACTGCTCTGGATGCAAAAGGATGGTTCACAACTAGAGATCGGGGAATGGCGCGAAGTCCATGACAACATGAGCGGTAATTCAGAATGTCTAGGTACTCGAACAATCGAGCTGAGACAACCCAGGAAGGAGAATGAAGGAATAGAACTATGTGTCTTGAGAGAGAAGTGTGGCACACTACTCATGAGGAACGACCTCAATCGTGTTTATACAGCCGACCTCGACACCGGCATGATGGAGGAGCCGGTGGGCTGGCCGAGCACACGCTCCATGTGCCATTGGGATTCCATGCCCAAGGAGATTGATTGGCTCACGATCTTTGTTTCTCAGCTTGCAAGGTATGCTAATCATTCTCGGCTTCCGGGTGTTCCCTTTCAACTTGTTCATAGTGTTTGGGTGTTAATCATGTTTTTTTTTTGTATTGTTTAGGGACTTCACGGACCCCCTCTCATCTCCTAGTGTCGAGACATCTTCGACAAGGAAGAGCAAGGCCCATGACGGCATATAGAAGTGGGAGATCATGACACGGTGGCATAACATAAGGAACTAGATTCGCCAAAGGAAAGCATGCGAAACTCAAAAGTATATTTCATTTGTTGGGTTTGCTATGTCTAGACCTGCACTTATCAAATCATCAGCTTTGGCTATGTTTTAATTCTAATTTATATACAGCGTTAGGTGAATCATTGGATGTTGATCAAAGCCTTTACTATTTCATGGTGCTGAGTTTTCCTTACCCCTTCGCCGCGCCACCGTAAGTAATTACACATCATCGTCGATGCAGAAATATTTGGTGTCGAAAATGTACGGTTTTACCAAGGCGATTATTTTTCACATCAGTTCGTAAGTAGGTTTCCTTTTTAAACCAGTTCATAAGTAGGTTGTATATATGAGGTGAGGTGGAGATGAGGATTTGCTGAATGGTGGCGATCTGAAGGAGGCCTTGTACTGAAGTGGTCGGGAGGAAGTGTACTTCAGAGTTTCAGACTAGTACGAACACACGTGATTGAGAAGGAACGGGCTGGCATATCTCTCTCGATTTTGTCCTAATATTTATCCACGATTCTTGACCAGCTAGTAGAAGTAGTGTACTCATGACATTGAGTGAATGATCAGCGATAAACCAATAACCAACTATAATTTTTTTATTTTACAAAAGTAGCAAGTAGCAAACTAGAATTTCGTCAGGTAAAAGGAAAGTTGCATCGGCGTCCTTGTCTCTTCGGCACGAAGTAAGAGAGGGATGGAAGGATCTCTTCTTCTGCTTCCTTGAGATGTGGGAATATGTGGGTATGTTAGGACAAAGATCACAGTGAGTGCCAAATCTGAATTTCAGATCCCAAAATCACAGGATCACACATTCAGTAAAATACACGGCAGCAGCAGTTGCTGCGTCACTTCAGCATGCTAAGTTCTCTGTCTGAATTTCATTTTCGCAGGCAAAACTTTCTCCTTACTGTATATATTCATATTTCCTGAATATTGAAAAAAGTACAGAGGGTTCAACTTCCTTGTCCGAATTTCCAGGACAAAGATCAGTCAGTCCGGGGTATGTTCCCTGTCTGAATTTCAGATCCCAAAATTTTCATAACAGTGATGGCAAAATTACCATGTTATGAACATATTGTTCTAAGGTAGCATTGTTTTTACTCCAATTTTCAGGTTAAATATTTAGGTTTGCAATCTTTCATTAGACTGGTTTTAATTCACTTTGATTTGATTCGAATTTTCCAGCAGTCGCTTTGTATTGAATTCGACATACTTAAGAGAGTCATCCTCACTAACTCATTTATCTCAAACATGTAACAATGCCACATCCAAAACATTAACGTGTGCATCATGGGCGCTCACTGGCTGCATCCACGTCGGACTAGCTAAAGACAAAAAAGAAACAGTCGAAGGAAAAAAAAAAGCGGAGGGTTCTCTCAGCCTCAGGCCCTCAGCCCCCGACCCTCATCCCTCGATTCATCTCCCTCTCCCTCATCTGCAGCCACCGCCGCCGCCACCAGCGTCCTCCCCCGCAGCTGGCGCCCCCACCCCTTCTCTCCTTCCCTCACCCGTGCCCTCGTCCACCTGGGCCTCGTGGTCGGCCATGGAGGTCTAATCCGACCCATGGATGGATGGGGGCGAAACCCTAGACCGACACGCACCCATGGATCGATGGGGATGGGGCGACGGCGGCGGCGGCCTTCTCTTGGTGCTTACTGATGTGGTGGTCCTCGACGCTGGCGATGGGTTGCAACACGTAGACGCCAAAGGTACTTACGCCCTCCATCCTCCTCCACTCCCCTCACCTCATCTTCTTCTTGTTCTGGATTTGTCGATTTGATTTGTGCGGTTGGTTTGTGCAGGCTGCGGGCGTGACGGAGGAGCACCATGGCGGGCGTGCAGGCCATCTTTCCCTACCAAGTGAGCCCAATCCCTTTCTTTCTCTTGGACAGCTCTAAAGAATTGACATTTGTCAAGAACCTGCAACATAACCAAAAGAATGATATAAGTATATAACTACTTTGGTGATTCCTTTTAAGATGGCAACGGGACATGAGAGAAAGATAACTTGTCATTTGAGATGCCCCTAATTCAATTTTATATCGTGTTGAACTTTCTCAAACTATTATGTATATCATCTTAGTAATTGAGCTAAACAAACTGCCATGGTATTATCTGCTGGTTGCAAAATGAAAAAAGCAACACATGCATGAAGAATAGTAGTGAATATTACACATATTACCTCTCATATTTGTTGATTTGACCCTTGGCACGACCCAACGGAGGATGAAGGAAGAGGCCAGCTGCAGCAAAACCATGCTCCACATTCCCTTGCAAAGGAAAAATTCAGAACTGAAGGTGTCCATGCCGGACTGTATGCAGCGTGCACCTGCGGCACGGCGAGCTCGCCTTTGTACGTAGCCGAAGATGTTTAAACTAATCTGTAGTAGAACAAAATTGAATTTCATCATCCTAGACAGAACTAAAATTAACAAGATATTGTTGTTTAAAATTTATTAAAAGATCTGTTGTTAGGAACCATCCTTTGGAATCAGAATATTTAGACTAATAACACCAAGATGTAGAGAGCAACTTAGCAAAATTATTGTTAGCAAAGAATAATTTTGTACAATGGAAACTCGTGAGGGTCTAGATCGTCTTTTATCGGGCGACCATTAGAAAAGGTAGATCCTCTTTTAGTTGACAACTATTAACAAAGGTATTGTTAGGCCACGAACATGAGCAAATTGTTTAAATAATTAAGCTAATTTAATAATTGTATAACTCAGTCCGAACGCATGCCCCACCTGCAAAAGAAAGATACAATTACTGCATCTAACTGTTGCAACTGCGTCTATAGAAATCAGAGGAAGCTTATTTAATCAGCCAATTGACAGGTTCAAATTATTGTCAGTGCTAGCCTACTAGGACCAAATGCACGTGCCAATTCATGCCAATAGCTGTAAATCGAAAGAAATAAAAAATAGACTCACCAGCTGCAAATACTCTAGGAATAAAGGCGCAAGCATGGCATTGGGCATGATTTATGTAGTACAGTGATTGGGTGAGAGGGTTTAATTTTCATATTTCTTTCAGACAAACAGATGGAGATTACATGGTAATGTACGTATATGACAAACCCTTATTTTCTGTAAAGTGGTAGTGCATATGACCAATGTGGTGTGAATTCCACTTCTGCAGATATCTTGTTGATGGCACTATTTTCTGTCACTATAAAAACATGGATTATTGTCACACTGGTTCCTATCGGCGCAATAGCGCCTATTGCTCCGAAGTATGAAGTTGGACCTTTACATTTAAGTAACTCCTTAGTTTGCTTCTCCGACAAAATAATAGTAATTAGTATCATTATCGGACAATAATGGGACTGCTATCTTTAGGTCCTTCATGACATATGCCACACTGAACATCTTAAGGGCAATGTGTTGTTGTAATATTATGATTGCAAGAACAAATTGTTTTCGGGGTATTTGAATGGAACATTTGACATTTTGAAGGCACAAATAGAAACAAGAACACCATATATGCTCTATAAGGTTTGCTCTGAGTTTTGTGAGTCTCTGAAGATAGGCTTTAAAAGTACTTCATGTGTCCCAACAACTTGTTTTTGATGATGTGCATGACACTTTCAGCAGAAAAGGTAAAGCAAAATCTAGGCACAAAATGACTCTTCCCACCCGTGTACAGATAAAATGTCTAATCTGAAGTAAGGCGTGGATGGGGAATTTGTTTGGCACAAAGTACACTGTGATATGTTTACACTACTAGGAAAAGGCCTACTAATGGCGCACCTAATTTGGCCATTAATGGCGCATTAGTGGTGCGCCATTAGTACCACGCCATTACTATATTTTACTAATGGCGCACCATTGGTGCGCCATTAGTATCTGGTTTACTAATGGCGCACCTCAGATGCGCCATTAGTATGCCTCCCAGGGGGGCATGTATACCCAGGTGCTTTGGCATACTAATGGCACATAACAACAAGATGCACCATTAGTAACTTCGGCATACTAATGGCGCGCTGTTTAATGATGCGCCATTAGTATCCTTTGGCATACTAATGGCGCACTGTGATGTGATGCGCCATTAGTATGAATATTAGGTTTTTTTATTTTTTAATTTTCTGTTTTTTGCACAGGTTACAAAATGTATAATTGGACAAAATATAGACAGCACACATCAACAACAGATTCATCGAATACAATAAAAGATTAGTCTCTGAATACAATTCATCATATTAGTCTTCGAATACAATTCATCATATTAGTCTCCGAATTGAAAAGACCGAAGAAAGATAGAACATTATATTACAAGTCTCGAGACCGCGAGTAGCGAGTTTGCCTTCACATTACAAGTCGATATCGATCATCTAAACTACCATCACATAAAAGAGAGCTGCGGTCATCACGATGAGCATCATCACGATGAAACTCGTCTTCATCCGGTTCCTCCAACGCTCCCTCCCCTCTCCCGCTAGATAGCGGGCGTATCTAGATTCGGCCTCGGCCCTAGTGGCATTTCAATATTTCTACTTAACACAACAGAATTACCCCAACCATGTATGTTAAATTAAGATATGCATTGCAAATGTCTGAAGCAATGTTATGCGCTATATCCATCTCATTATCTCAAGGCAGGCAAACTAAGATTTCACCCGAGCTACAACAGTTGCGTCTACAACCAAACTACAACAGTAGTATCCACATATGGAGGCAATTGGATCACCTACAGTAGCTGTCCATGAGCAAAGTTGAGGACGCACGGGGCAGGGGCAGCAGGATGCAGCTTGGGGACATGGTCGGGGAAAACAACCAGCAGCAGCAACTTGGGGACTCGGTCGGGGAACACAACCAGCAGCAACAACAGGTCTATGGAACACAACCTGAAATCACATGGGAAGTTATTTATGCTGTAATTTTACTAACAGGAGATCATACAAACCTACTTCAGTACTGATTTGTGTATATATAAGTCCCAAAGCCGGTCCAGTTTGAGAACTTAAGATCTGAATTTGAACATTCTAAATTTCATAGTTAGTTGAGGCTAACTATTTTAGATGTAATGTAACAATTGAGACATCAATGGGGCACAACTTGGTTAGCTACTAATGTTCAGGAAATTCAAAGAGTGCATGTTCTAGCTAACAAAAATATAATACCATGCTTAGGAACTCGGAGCGAGAAAAAGTATGTGTCGCTTAAGAGCTACCACAATTGATACTGGTCAAGGATAAAAACAGGTAGATATCATATAAGTCTCATCAAGATCATATATTGAATTCATTAAAGTCTATAGATTCATTTCTTAGATATTGAGTTGGGAAATCACAAGAAAAGTAGATTAACCAATGTGTCCAGATAACACAAGAAGGCAAGCACTGTAAATATTGACTCTCGTGCCACTACATGTACATAACAAGTATTTGACACATTCCTGCAAGCATGCAAATATAGGCAGTATTATTTTTCTAATGAAATACATGACATATTCTCCTCGCGTATTCTCCAATCAACCACTTGACGGTGGCCAGAGCGAAACGAACAAAGGGAGAGACAAGTCGTCACCTTGCAACAAGGGGACTTATACCCAGCCAAATCGAAACAAATTGAACCCGTGGCGGCAACTTCTATATAAAACATTTGCTCAAAATGATGCTCAAGAGGAAGACACACTTTCTCAACATTGCATTCAATCATATAGACCAAATTGCAAAAATAAGAACACTGGATAATCATAGTCTAGATCATGCTGCAAAAAAACATCAAAATCATAGAACATATAGGTTGCATCATGATTCTAAGAAACAATGTGCTAGAGAAGTAGGCTTGCAATGCAAACTTTCTGCAAAGGGTTGCAAAACAAACTACCAACAGCCTCAAAAGCATGTGAACTAAATAAATCCTAATAACAAACAGAGGGCACCAAGGAAGAAATACAATAAACGTGTGAAGTAAATCCTACTAGCAACTTCATTTTAGCACCAACAATCAGAAGAATGAGCATGTTAATTAGATTGTACATGCCTACACACACAAAATTCAAAACTATAACTAATGCGAGAGGGGAAAGATATGGGGCGGTAAGTGTCGACGAAGGACTCGTCCATCTCCCTCCGCTCCTCCTTAGTCTTCCTCATCCATGGCTTATTCTCCTGAACCTGCATGCAACACCGCCCCATTCCTGCAGACAACCAGACAAGATGTGCACAAACTGCACAAATCAGATGCAGAGATAATAACAAAACAAACAAGAAGAAGGCAAGGGGAGGATGGTTTCAGGCGCTAGGAGAGATGGAGAGAGGCGGCATCCACACAGTTCACTGAATATCTCAGACACTGCATCTTCAGGTCTAACAAGGCAGGGAGTGGGAGGGGGTTACCTGCAGCTGCAGGGTGGGAGTTGGGCGAGGTCCATGGTGACCTTCCTTGCTTCCTCCCTCCCTGCTCAGGTTTTTTCTTCTTCTCCTGCAGCAATGGAAAGGGAGGACCATGGCATCACCAACAGTACATAACTGAGCAACAAACAAAAGCAGAAGAAAATCGAAATCAAAACGAATCAGGCACCTTGATGATGGAGCTCCATGGATAGCTTGGAGAAGGTTGGAGCAAAGGAGGCGCAGCAAGCACGGGGTCTTCGAGCGCCCCGAGGGAGGAAGGAAGGAGGCGGTAGCGGGGCGATGCAGCCGATCTCCGTCGCTTCGCGTGGGTCCTGGCCGCCGGGTCGATCTGGGACTGGGAGAGAAGGTGCACGCGACGGATGTAGGGGCTCGCCGGTGGGGAGGTCGCCGTGGTGGGGGTGCTGGGCGGCGGCGGCGGCGCCGTGGGATGGGCATGAATCGGGAGGGGAATGGAAGAGACAGAGAGCTGCGCGGGCACGACACGGTCGAAGGGCGAGAAGAAGAAGTCGGCGAGCAGCGGGTTGCTGCTACTATCGGTGTCCACCATGGCTTCGGGGGCAGCGTTGGA
>NC_041384.1:755669359-755670710 GCF_002162155.2 Triticum dicoccoides
GGCAACCAGTCCGGCAGTGGCGACCAGTCCACGACGGCCAGTGGAGGGGTGGGCGGAGGCGAGGGGAGGGATCTGAGGTGGGGAGGGGAGAGGTGGGTGGCGACAGCGAGGATCTGTGGTGTGGAGGGGAGGGGTGGGTGGCGGCGAGGGGAGGGATCTGGATCGGGAGCGCTAGGGTTCGCTGCGCGGGGAGAGAGAGGAGTGAGAAGGTGAGGTGCGGGCCGTTGGATCCAGGAGTTGCCCACTTACTAATGGCGCACCAACCCTAAATGCGCCATTAGTAATCCAGGTTACTAATGGTGCACCTTCTGATGGTGCGCCATTAGTAGTTTTGCAAAAAAAAAACATACTAATGGCGCACTGTTCAACAGTACGCCATTACTAGTTTGGAACAGTGCGCCATTAGTAGTTTTGCAAAAAAGGAATAAAAAATATAATAAAAAAACAACATTAGTGGCGCACTTTCCGACAGGTGCGCCATTACTAGTTACAACTAGTAATGGCGCACTGTGTCTGGATGCGCCATTAGTATGTTTGGACAGGCGCACTAGTTCAAAAAAAATTTGATGCTAATGGCGCACCCTGGGTCTGGTGCGCCATTAGTAATTTCAACTCTAATGGCGTATCAGAAGGTGGTGCGCATTAGTATATACTAATGGCGCACCGCTTGTCTGGTGCGCCATTAGTGTCAATCTCATCTATAGCCCTTTTTCTAGTAGTGTTATGTCTCACTTGATCTGTCGAGCATGGATGTATGCCAAGTTCACTTGTATGTTGCACCCTCTGTTAGATCTAGAGTATGACTAGCTAGCTGAATCTTCTATTCATGTCCAGTGCTGAAGCAGAAAATAGAAGGGTGCAGATGAGGAGGCAAGGGCTGATGGCAGCCACGGGAGGAGGTCGGGGTGGTTGAAGAATAAGGCATGGGCGACTCCTGCAAGATGTGTCTCGAGCAGATGTCGACGATGAGGCAATGAGAAGACCCTCCTTGTGAGCCCTATCCCTCTCATTTGGCCTCTCGATTTATGGTTCTCGGGCTCCATGTTCCTCTGTTCTTTGTTTGTGGTGATCAGTCTGTTGAAAACACCCACTGCTAATGTTCTTTAGACAGTTATAAGAATGAATCCATACTTCCATAAGAAAAGCTTGCACTTACCAAATAGTTGTGTCAGAGTTGAGAGTGCGAGGAAGATTTGATCACTTGCTGGATGTGGGTTGTTTTAGTATGAACTTAATTAGCACCTCCTAGAAACATGATGTATGTGATATATTTGAAGCAACACGTGGTGTGGTTTATGAATTAAAAAATGCTGAGATATACCACTTCACCTTATGAATGAAAAAAATGTTG
>NC_041384.1:755671075-755749677 GCF_002162155.2 Triticum dicoccoides
ATATGAACAATGCATAGGTAAATAGTGCTGCCACATCATCTTTTAATTGCATCATAAATTATTAAATTTAGTTGTTTTGATAAAATGATGTACGGTGATAACATTTTTGAGTAGGAACGGTTTCACAGAATGATAGAAATATGTCATAGTAGGTATCTCGATTCTCTTAGATGCCACTTTTGGTCATGTATGTTTCAACATCCATTTAGTGCCGGTAGAATTATATGATGCAAATAATATTAAGATGTTACTAGACAGTGCACTTTACTGCTGAAAAGAGTGAATATGCTAGGAAATGTTACTTATACCATCCTCATTTCTAGCACTACAGTTGTGTTGTTTACACTTTATAGGTGTTAATAACATTTAGTCAGTCTGCTTTATGATTTTTTTCACCGCCAAATATAATAGTAGCTAAAGTGGCACTGAGAACTTTATGATGACATAAAGTTCCATTGAACTGATTTAAAATTGTGAGCTTGCATATTTGGATATTTTAAATACACTTTCTAGCTTGCTTTGCTTTCCGTTCTAAATTTTTTTCTTTTGGGAACGCTTGTAGGTTGAAAGTCCCCTTGACAGTTTTCTGAAATCACTTGGACTTGAGAAGTATTCTATTACCTTCCAGTAAGAGGAGGTTTGACTATTTACCTAAATCTTTGCATTGTTTTTTCTTCTTTGGTTGACAATTGTTTTGTTACAGGTTGACATGGCGGCCCTACGTCACATGACTGAAAGTGATCTAAAGGCCTTGAGCATCCTGATGGTAAGTGCATTACATATCATGCTAGATCATGAATTTTGCAAGAATAGGCATTTCTTGGCTTCTCACATCCTTCATCCGAAGAGTAATTTCAGTATGGTCTGGCCGTACTTTGCATAAACTGTAGACTCAACTGTTAATTAAGTACACAGAAGTACTTAGAATGCATCATTTGCTGAGGAACTGGACTGAACCTACTTTACAGAAGGATTGCATGCACTTATATATTTTATCCAATGATATGGCACATATTAATGCGAAGTTCAGTGTAAGTAATTCTTTTGTATGTCAGCATTCCTATTTGTGCATATGTATATTTTTATTCGAGGCGCAAAGGTCAATCTTACGATGCATGTTCTTTTAGAGTACTGGGAAAAAGAGTACCTTTGCCTTGGAATCGAGAGCATAGGGAAATGCCCATGGGGTACAATGTAGAAAAGTAGGGAGACGTGGTAGGTTTTTTGCTCATCTGAAGTTAGGCATATATTGTACGGTACATGTACAACAATGTGGGGTCTCTTTTATTGGCATGTTTCTGTCTTAGTAAGCATCCATCAAACGGGTTTTGGTTGGTTAGAACAAGGTGTGGCGGTCAAGAGATGATGATGTAAGATTATTAGACTGTTGTTATTTATCTGGTATGCATGCATTGACCAGCTGGTTAACTGATACGACACTGTGTCGGTGAAACTGGGGCAATATTTTCATCGTTGTATACTATTGTTACACATTATTTCATAGTTTGCCAAGTATCACAGAATTTGTGGTTGAGTACTTATATCCAAAATCATCATGTTAGTACTGAAGTTAATTTATGCATTGTTATTGGAGTTGCCTTAATGTTTCCCTTGCTATCAAGATCTACCTATGCTCTGTTTTTAACCATCTAAAATCATGAATAACCTGAGCCATTATCGTCTATCGAATCGCTTATGTAACCTCTAATACTGCAGCTTGTTGCATCACATGCACCTGTTAATATCTACAATCTATGATGTCATTGCTTTTCTCTTAGAGCTGATCTGTTGTCTGAATGTGTTACATTTGTATTGCTTTCTCTTATAGTTCCAGTCAGGAACTTGCACATACACATATTCTTGTCCTTTCAGCTTGATTTATAAGAATGCACGGTATAATGTGACTGCTTTATCTTGATGTGTTGCATTTGACAATAGATACTGATGTGATAAATAACTATTAAAGATGTAACTTTTAGGTGTGCGGCTTCCTTGGCCAACAACAACTTGAGGTGGCACTTACGGGAATGGATCTTGTCATCATCATTGGTGGACTCCCAATAAAACCAGGAATGACAAGGGATGATCTGTTCAACAAAAATGCCAAGAGTGTCCTAATGCAATTGTGAGTTTTATCAGCAACCCTGTGAACTCAACCGCCCCCATTGCTGCGGAGGTTTTCAAGAGAGCTGGAACTTATTATCCCAAGCGTCTCCTTGGAGTGACAATATTTGATGTGGCGAGGCCTAACACCTTTGTGGTATGCAGCCTGAGGAAACTATCTTGAATATCTTCTCTTAAAAAGCTTTTACATGCTCAAGCTCAACATCATGTGCTTAGATACTCTAGTTGCAATGCTTATGGCTCTTTCTCATTTACTGTTCCTCTTGTTGCTTTTTTGCAGGCGGAAGTGCTTGGAATTGATCCAAGAGAAGTCAATATTCCAATTATTGGGACATGCAGGGCCCACTATATTACCCCACCTGTCACATGTATCTTATGGTGTTGTCATCATATTGGGGATGTAATATTTCTTATTAAGAAAAAATCTCTAGCTTCTATGAATATCAACACTTGGAGGATGTAAATTTGCTTTAACTTTGCATTCCGGGAACTTGTACTGGACTTCTACATTACCAGTCAGCAAAGAAAGCCAACGTAGATAATTTTCAGGTATTTATTATTATTGTTACTTCAGCAAGATATTTTATAGATATTTTGGACTTACATTCTGATAGTTATGCTGATATCTTGTGTATGTTCAGTTTTCTCGTAGAATTATTTGTTCGGCTTAACAAATCATGTGGCCTTAAAAAGGAAAGACACATTTGGTAGTAATTTTTTCTGTTCGACAAAGAGAGATGTGCAACCCACAAGCCTTCAGTTATCTATGAACAGAAAAAAGGATTGTGGAACTACTAAACTATTTTACTTTCTGCCATTTTTCCTTTTTCTTTATAGTTTATACAATCAAGAATTAAGTATGACAGTGGTAATGTGGCACCCCTGAAACCAGTTAGTGTATGTTCATATATTTATGCTATATTTGTTGTTCAAGAAAAGCTAAGAACTACTCATATTATTATGATTGTCAATTCCATTCAACATAAATCCTTACTAGGCAATTCAAATCTCAGGAAATGTGTATTTGACTCCACATGCACTTATCTTCTTCCAAGTTAATATGAATTCGATTGGACCACCAGAAAATATTTTACTTGCAGTTCCCATTGTTGCAGATATTGGTTTTTCCTGGTTCTTTCTAAATTTATTCATTAGGTAGTCAATGCTTTTCTTATTACTACATTTTGGTCATAACCACATTCTTTAATAGCCACCATAGTAGTACTTCTTAAGTTATTTTTTCTATTTCAGGCAATAGGAGCATACCTTATCTGTTGATTGTTCAAACCAGAATTAGGCATGATTTTGTGTCATCGAGTTACCCCTTCTGCTTTATGAGTGAATACTCTCGTGCTGCCTTCTATTACGTGTATTCTTTTTTTTAACTGGCGCTCATTTGGACTGCATATGCACGTTAACAAATATACAAGCAGGATTAGTACGCACAGTTACTCAGATTGGGTGTTAATACAAAACATTCATTATTTACACAGCTATAAGTTTACATTATGCAAATGACAGTAACAAAAATAGTATGACACAAAGGTGACGACCAATCAAGGGAGGTTGTTGATGAGATCAATGACACCAGAGGGACGGACAGGCAGCTGCGAAGCATCTGACGGAGCAGCCGGTGAATAGGAGGAGCAAAGACAACATCTCTTGCGTCACTGTAAACATCTACTGCTAGCAGAGCTTCAGCCGGTGAACAGGAGGAGCTTCAGCTCTGTCGTTGTAAACTTTCAACTGTTGGCCGAGCATCAACCTCATGCCCCTCAAGTGTACAATTGGTTCTATGCCAGTTTGGTTTTACAATTTTTTGTTGTTATTCATACAATATAGTGTTTAATCTGGTTGGGAATAATCCACCACCCAAAGGCATCAAGGCCTAAAATATTGTTGTTTGTTCAAAGGTTGTTTGATTTGTTATTAGTTGTAAATTCTATTGCAAATTTCTTGCTTATATGTGCATGTTCACCAGCAATTAGAGAAAAAAGGGGTGAAAATGTCGCTTGTCAAGCTGGGACCGCACAAACTTCCTCCCAGGAGGCGCCACCGGGTGGCGCCCCAACCCCTAGTCACCATATAATTGTCAATGGGATAAGGTCCATCTCAACATGCAACCATGCATGGGAACATATTTTTCATTCTATTATTCTATTTATATTCAATAAATATTTTACAAGTATAAATATGCAAATATTATAAGTCATGTATTTTACTTTTGGTTCACATGTTATTAATCTAAATATTTATATTACGTACTATCAAATCTCATTGAAATATATTGCAACCGATTCCTGCAGCAACGCGCGGGCCACCATCCGGTTTTTTAGTTGACTAATATTTTTTGCTGCATTCTAATTTCTGGACATTCCATCACGTACTTCAGAAATATCGGGTTATATCTTTTTCCTTTGAACCGTTCTTGTCTCTGGCTTTCTTTTTTGTCATGTCTATGTATGAGACTTCTTTTTTCATTTATGTCCTAAATTTATGCATTCCTTATTATTTTTTCTTTTTATCCAAAAATCAAATTACTATTTCAGTCTTTAGTTTTTACAGTTTTGAGGTGCTGAGGCTACACTTCATATTTTTTGGAATTGACTTGAATCTCTGTTAAAATTATTTCCATATTAGCCTAGAATTATGTGAGTCATCTTTGCTCTCTCGGAATTACTATTGTCAAGGTATAGTTGTTTCTGCTTCAATTTTTTTTCTTCACACAGTACGGTCGAAGTCGCTCACATATACTCACCCCTATGAATGCGCATATGCACATCCTCCCCTATGAGCACCTTCGATGGACTGAACTGACATAGCATCTTGAAAATGACGAAGTCACTGTCGTGGATAGTAGAAGAGGGGTTGGATAAAGGAGTGTGATCTATCAATATGCAAACCGGTGAAACGAGTAATTTTAATGAGTTCGGGCCTCTCATGCATGGTGAAGATAACAACCCTACATCTTATGAGTCGGAGAGACTTTTTTTTTTGCGTGTGAACACCAGGTTACAAGGTGTGTGAGAGAGTTTGAGAGAGGGAGGTGGAAGACAAATGAGTCCCCGAGCTATGTGGTGAGGGCTATCTTATATAGAGTGCGCCGCCGCCTTACCTCCTATGTTACAAGTGGAAGAATTAAGGATAGTCACTAGAAGGTAAAGCTCCATTCATCGATGGTGTTGGTTCAAATGTCGTGCATGACTGTTGGCCTTCACACACAAGAAAAGGAAGTTGCTTATTTTATTTTTTATTTTTTTAGGGCAACTTGCTTATTCTCGGTTACAATGGATGCGCAGTCGCATCATCCCTGAAACTACTTCTGATTATATGAGGACCAAACCTAGACCGTTCCTGATAGTTGAGAGACAAATAATGTCAGATGTAGAACTGAAAGACCAAAATTGCACCTTTAATAGTTAGAGAGCAAAATTAGACCTTCCCTCTCTTTTTCGTATAAGTGCTTTTGCACCAAGTACAAAAGTATTACTCCCTCCCTTCCTACATTTAAGTCTTTCTAGAGATTCCAATGTAGTCTACATACGGAGCAAAATGAGTGAACCTACGCTCTAAACTATGTCTATATACATCCATATATAGTTCATATTGAAATCTCTAGAAAGACTTATATTTAGAAACAGATGCGGTATTTTTTTGCGAGGGAAAACTAAATATCTTTTGAGTACGTAGAACCTCTTGAAAGAATTTTGGTGAATATTAGAGACGATTGGCTTCAAGTTGGGATAATATATCACAAGTGAAAATTGCCATGTCAAAGTGTTCCACGTGATCGAATGACAAACAGATAGTGTTATTGATCTTTAGAGCATCTACAGTTGGATTTGGCAAATCCGACCCTCAAATGTCTGTGGACGCGCCCCCAACGCGTTCACAAAGACTGTCAGGTCAAGCCTCAAATTACCCTTCTCACACCCAGACACCTCAGTTAGCATACCTCAAATCCATACAAACTCATGCAACTATGTAAATAACACATCACACACATCGCCCGGCCACTACATCACTAACATGCCATCGGACTATCAAAATTTGGCATGTTTGGCTTGAAGGAAATATGCCCTAGAGGCAATAATAAAGTTATTATTTATTTCCCTATATCATGGTAAATGTTTATCATTCATGCTAGAATTGTATTAACTGGAAACATAATACATGTGTGGATACATAGACAAACAATATGCCACTAGTATGCCTCTACTTGACTAGCTCGTTGAATCAAATATGGTTAAGTTTTCTAGCCATAGACATGAGTTGTCATTTGATTAACAGGGTCACATCATTAGAGAATGATGTGATTGACTTGACTCATTCTGTTAGCATAGCACTTGATCGTTTAGTTTGTTGCTATTGCTTTCTTCATGACTTATACATGTTCCTATGACTATGAGATTGTGCAACTCCCGTTTACCGGAGGAACACTTTGTGTGCTACCAAACGTCACAACGTAACTGGGTGATTATAAAGGTGCTCTACAGGTGTCTCCAAAGGTACTTGTTGGGTTGGCGTATTTCGAGATTAGGATTTGTCACTCCGATTATCGGAGAGGTATCTCTGGGCCCTCTCGGTAATGCACATCACTTAAAGCCTTGCAAGCATTGCAGCTAATGAGTTAGTTGTGGGATGATGTATTACAAAACGAGTAAAGAGACTTGCCGGTAACGAGATTGAACTAGGTATTGAGATACCGACGATCGAATCTCGGGCAAGTAACATACCGATGACAAAGGGAACAACGTATGTTGTTATGCGGTTTGACCGATAAAGATCTTCGTAGAATATGTGGGAGCCAATATGAGCATCCAGGTTCCACTATTGGTTATTGACCGGAGACGTGTCTCGGTCATGTCTACATTGTTCTCAAACCCGTAGGGTCCGCACGCTTAAGGTTTCGATGACAGTTATATTATGAGTTTATGAGTTTTGATGTACCGAAGGAGTTCGGAGTCCCGGATGAGATCAGGGACATGACGAGGAGTCTCGAAATGGTCGAGACGTAAAGATCGATATATTGGACGACTATATTCGGACATCGGAAAGGTTCCGAGTGATTCGGGTATTTTTCGGAGTACCGGAGAGTTACGGGAATTCTCCGGGGAGTATATGGGCCTTATTGGGCCATACCGGAATAGAGGAGAGAGGCCAAAAGGAAGGAGGCACGCGCCCCCCCTCTGGTCCGAATTGGACAAGGGGTGCATCCCCCTTTTCCTTGTTGCTCTCCCCCTCTTTCCTTCTCTCCTACTCCAACAAGGAAAGGAGGAGTCCTACTCCCAGTGGGAGTAGGACTCCCCCCTTGGCGCGCCCTCCTCCTAGGACGGCCGCCTTCCCCTTGCTCCTTTATATACGGGTCCAGGGGGGCACCCCATAGAAACAACAATTGATCATTGATCTCTTAGCCGTGTGAGGTGCCCCCCTCAACCATAATCCTTGATAATATTGTAGCGGTGCTTAGGCGAAGCCCTGCGACGGTAGAACATCAAGATCGTCACCACGCCATCGTGCTGACGGAACTCTTCCCCGACATTCTGCTAGATCGGAGTCCGGGGATCGTCATCGAGCTGAACGTGTGCTAGAACTCGGAGGTGCCGTAGTTTCGGTGCTTGATCGGTCGGGCCGTGAAGACGTACGACTACATCAGCCGCGTTGTTATAACGCTTCCGCTTTCGGTCTACGAGGGTACGTAGACAACACTCTCCCCTCTCGTTATATGCATCACCATGATCTTGCGTGTGCGTAGGAAAATTTTGAAATTACTACGTTCCCCAACAGTGGCATCAGAGCCTAGATTTTATGCGTTGATGTTGTGCATGAGTAGAACACAAGTGAGTTGTGGGCGATATAAGTCATACTGCTTACCAGCACGTCATACTTTGGTTCGGCGGTATTGTTGGATGAAGCGGCCCGGACCGACATTACGCGTACACTTACGCGAGACTGGTTCTACCGACGTGCTTTGCACACAGGTGGCTGGCGGGTGTCAGTTTCTCCAACTTTAGTTGAACCAAGTGTGGCTACGCCTGGTCCTTGCGAAGGTAAAAACAGCACCAACTTGACAAACTATCGTTGTGGTTTTGATGCGTAGGTAAGAACGGTTCTTGCTAAGCCCGTAGCAGCCACGTAAAACTTGCAACAACAAAGTAGAGGACGTCTAACTTGTTTTTGCAGGGCATGTTGTGATGTGATATGGTCAAGACATGATGCTAAATTTTATTGTATGAGATGATCATGTTTTGTAACCGAGTTATCGGCAACTGGCAGGAGCCATATGGTTGTCGCTTTATTGTATGCAATGCAATCGCGCCGTAATGCTTTACTTTATCACTAAGCGGTAGCGATAGTCGTGGAAGCATAAGATTGGCGAGATGACAACGATGCTACGATGGAGATCAAGGTGTCGCGCCGGTGACGATGGTGATCATGACGGTACTTCGAAAATGGAGATCACAAGTACAAGATGATGATGGCCATATCATATCACTTATATTTTGATTTGCATGTGATGTTTATCTTTCATACATCTTATTTTGCTTAGTTCGACGGTAGCTTTATAAGATGATCTCTCACTAATTATCAAAGTACAAGTGTTCTCCCTGAGTATGCACCGTTGCGAAAGTTCTTCATGCTGAGACACCACGTGATGATCGGGTGTGATAGGCTCTACGTTCAAATACAACGGGAGCAAAACAGTTGCACACGCGAATACTCATGTCAAACTTGACGAGCCTAGCATATAAAAGATATGGCCTGGAACACAGAGACCGAAAGGTCGAGCATGAATCATATAGTAGATATGATCAACATAGTGATGTTCACCATTGAAACTACTCCATCTCACGTGATGATTGGACATGGTTTAGTTGATTTGGATCACGTGATCACTTAGAGGATTAGAGGGATGTCTATCTAAGTGGGAGTTCTTAAGTAATATGATTAATTGAAATTTAATTTATCATGAACTTAGTCCTGGTAGTATTAGCATATCTATGTTGTAGATCAATAGCTCGCGTTTAGCTCCCCTGTTTTATTTTTGATATGTTCCTAGAGAAAACTAAGTTGAAAGATGTTAGTAGCAATGATGCGGATTGGATCCGTGATCTGAGGTTTATCCTCATTGCTGCACAGAAGAATTATGTCTTTGATGCACCGCTAGGTGCCAAACCTATTGCAGGAGCAGATGAAGATGTTATGAACATTTGGCTAGCTCAATATGATGACTACTTGATAGTTTAGTGCACCATGATTAAACGGCTTAGAATCGGGACTTCAAAGACGTTTTGAACGTCATGGACCATAAGAGATGTTCCAGGAGTTGAAGTTAATATTTCAATCAAATACCCGAGTTGAGAGATATGAAGTCTCCAACAAGTTCTATAGCTAAAAGGTGGAGGAGAATAGCTCAAGCAGTGAGCATGTGCTCAGATTGTCTGGGTACTACAATCGCTTGAATCAAGTGGGAGTTAATCTTCCAGATAAAATAGTGATTGAACCAAGTTAGTAGAACTTCGTGATGAACTATGATATGCAAGGGATAATGGAAATGATTCCCAAATTCTTCGTAATGTTGAAATCGACGAAGGTAGAAATCAAGAAAAATATCAAGTGTTGATGGTAGACAAGACCACTAGTTTCAAGAAAAGGGCAAAGGGAAGATGGGGAACTTCAAGAAGAACGACAAGCAAGTTGTTGCTCAAGTGAAGAAGTGTAAGTGCATCTAGTGCCACCCCTAGTTGGTTTTCGAGTATTGACCACAAACCTAGTTGAGGGACTGATGTGTTTGTGAGAATTGCAGGATAACACAGGTAGAAGTCCCTCATTGATTCGGTTTTCCTACCAGAGATGACCCCTAAAAATGTATGAAGACATTGAAGTCAAAGGTGGTATGTGATGATATTCACATTGAAGACTATGACAAGAGAAGACATCGCATGAAGCTTATGGAGCTCGAAGACTTAGATCTTTCATAGTTCTTTTTCTTCTTTGTTGAGTCATAGGAACCACCGTACTGCTAAGTGGGGTCCAAGAGAACCAGTCAGAAGGACTGAAGTGATGCTTAACCAAAACCTATGTCTTCGAGTGAAGACTATGAGAGCGAATCTTGCCCAGAGTCGGACAAGTCAGCTTTGCTTGCAGCCCAAGTAAAGTTGCCGTGTGTGTTTGAAATCTGACCGTTGGAACACGTGTCAGTTCCTTAGTGACCCAGGGTCATTTTGGACAAATCAGGTCGGGTTGCCTAGTGGCTATAAATAGCCCACCCCCTACAACCATAAACGGTTGGCTGCTCAGAGTTAGAGTACGGCTTTTGTCGTTTGAGAGCAACCCACCTCGAAGCCTTTGAGAGAGAATTCCTTGCGAGGATAAAGCCCTAACCACCCAGAGCCAAAGAGTGTTAGGCATCACTTAAGTCTTCCTGTCTGTGTGATATGAACACTTATTACACTTGAGGACTGTGAATCCTCCAGCCGGTTAGGCGTCGCGTTCTGAGCATCCAAGAGTCATTGTGGATCGCCGGTGAACGAAGTCTGTGAAGGTTTGGGAGTCTACCTTGAAGACTTACCAGAGTGATTGGGCGAGGTCTGTGTGACCTTAGCTCAAGGGGAATACGGTGAGGACTGGGTGTCCTGAGCTGCGTGTTCAGGACTGGGTGTCCGGGACTGTGTGTCCTCAGGTTTAAATACCTAGCCGCCCTAACCAGACGTACAGTTGTCACAGCAACTGGAACTAGTCTAACAAATCATTGTCTTCAACGTCTCACTGGTTTCATCCTTCCCTTCCCTTTACTTACTGTTGGTCCTTGTGAAGTCATTGTATGATTGCACTATCTTTTGTCTTCACTGAGTGCCTGCTTGTTCTGATTGGCTTCATAATATCTTCCTACCTGATCCTTACTACCTAGCTGCTATAGGTCATTGTGCTTTCACTTCATTGAATACTTGACTATGGTTTGCCTAGTGTAGTCTACCTTCCGCTGCATGGTAATGGGTCTATTTCTATCATTTGTCTTCGAAACTTCCACGTTTTGAAGACTTTCATAAAAATCGCCTATTCACCCCCCCCTCTAGTCGATATAACGCACTTTCAATTGGTATCAGAGCAAGGTACTCCCTTGTTCTATGTGATTCGGTTTAACCACCTGGAGTTTTAGATATGTCGACTGCAGGGATAATTAAAGTCTCTGCTGCATGTCCCGTCTTTGATGGAACCGAATATCCCTACTGGAAGAATAAGATGCGCATGCATCTTGAAGCCATTGATGTCGACCTATGGTATGTCGTCAAGAATGGCGTTCCTAAGGTTGGTGAAGGTGTCACCGCTGCTGATGTCAAGAAGCTCGTTCAACTGGACTCCACTGCCAAGAACATCATCTGTGGTCATCTGACCAAAGGACAGTATGGCCTTGTAAGTGCTTTGGAAATATCTAAGCTAGTATGGGACTGGCTCTCCAAGGTCAATGAAGGCGTCTCAACCCAGAGAGATCAGAGAATCAGCATCCTTCGCAACCTCTTCAACCGCTTCAAGAGAAATGACAATGAGAATGTCCAGCTCACATTTGATCGACTCACTGACATGACAAATGAGCTTCAAGCTCTCGGAGCCACTGAGATCACCAAGCATGAAGTCGTCAAGACACTCCTGAGATCACTTGACAGCTCGTTTGACACCCTAGCCCTGATGATTCAAGAACGTCCTGACTTCAAGACACTCGATCCGTCTGACATACTTGAGAGGCTCAACACACACGAGTTTCAGCTTTCTGAGAAAAGAGACATCTACAGTCCCAACTATGGGTGAACTCGTGCCTTGAAGGCAAAAACTGTCTCCACATCTAAAGAAGAATCCGACAACAGTTCTGATGATCCTGAAGACATTGGAAAGGAGCTTGCTATGCTTGTGAAGAAGTTCCAAAAATTCACCAAGAAGAAAGGCTTCAGAAAGTCTTCACGATCAAACTCAAGGAATGATGAAGCTTCTGCTTATGACTACAAGAAAAGATCATGCCACAAGTGCAAGAAACCTAGCCACTACATCTCTGAGTGTCTGTAGTGGGACAATGAGAACAACAAGAAGAAGAAGAGCAAGGAGTATGACTCAGACGACAAGAAGAAGAAGAAATACTCAAAGTCTTCTTCCAAGTCTTCCTCCAAGTCTTCATCACACAAGAAGAGCTCATCTGGCAAGGCACGTGCGTTTGTTGGCAAGGAAATGGATTCAGAGGAGGAGTCTGCTTCTGAGGAGGCGGAGGTGGAGTCTTAGGAGTCCGATTCTGGCGTTGCGAGTCTGGCTACAGCGTACGTTGCCAAGTCCATCTTCAACACTGAAGACAACAACTTCATCACTGACATCGATGCAAATGACAAGGACTACTCCACTCCTACCTACTGCTTCATGGCACGCGGTGCCAAGGTAAACACGCGCACTACTCACTATCAAACATCTAGTGAAGATGACTCCGATTGTGATTCCAAACCCAGCTACAAAACACTTGCTAAAATTGCAACTGAACAACAGAAAGCTATGGAACATATTCAAAAACTGTTAGACAAAAGCGATGATCTGCTAGACGCTGAAATGACTCGATCTCAGTCCTTAATTGAAGACATAAAAAATCTTCATGTTAAGTATGAGGAACTTGAAAGTCGTCATGAAACGCTCTCAACAACTCATGAAAGGCTTTCCTATGATTATCTTCAAAGGAAGAAAGATCTTGAGAAATTGAGAGCGGCTCATGAAGATCTTCAAAAGGAAAATGAGTCACTTCGCGCCAAATAGATCAATTCCGCCCAGGAAGGATTTGAACCACCATGTCTTAAATGCATTGAGCGTGATAACGCTACCTCTGTTGCTGAATGTTCTACTGCTGCTACTATTGCAATATCTTCAACTGTTGATGTGGTAACTAACCCCTCTGCTGAGGATACCACTACTATTGCTGATGAGAATGCTAGGTTGAAGACACTGCTTGAAACAGGGATGTACAAAAGTCTCAAAGGGCATCAGACACTATGTGATGTCCTCAAAAGGCAGATCCTGAACCGAAACCCTAGGAAAGAGGGTGTTGGGTTCGAAAGGAAAATGAATGCTGATGGCTCTTACTGGAAACCTGAGCAGTACCCCAAAACCACATGGGTTGCTGCAAAGGAACCTTCAGCAGATCCATCCACCCTATCTGGCTTCACTTGTGCTAATCCCATTGTTATTGATGAATCCTTTGATGCAAACTATAAACTGTTTAAGAATCAGAATGGTGAAGTGTTTGCCAGGTATATTGGTACTAACTGCAGGAATGGACTGCCTATGAAGAAGATCTGGGTGCCGAAAAGGTGTTTGGAGAATCTTCCTGTGAATGTCATCATGACACCACAGGTGAAGAAGACAAACCCCATACCACAGACTTCATACGGTCCAAAGGCTTCATACAGACAGAGGACTCACCCGAGTCGCACTAACGCAAATGTTTTGCAGGGAAGCCATACTAAGGCCTATGAATATGAGCGCGGTTCATCAAACCGCCATGTTCATAAGACCAAGAACTATTCTACTTATTCTTATGAGTACTATTGTCCTCCTGCAAGACTTTTTGCTAGGGCTCCAAAGCCAAAGTTCTCAGATGCTACACTTAGACTTATTGCTTCTAAGCCACCCTTGAAGATGTGGGTGGCTAAGAAAGCTTAACTCTCTTTTGCAGGGAAGGGTCTCCAGTAGAAAACCAAAATCGTCTGACACTATTACTGGGGACCTTAAACATCTTGTAGGGCGCAAGATCAAATGCCCAAATGGTCTTATTATGTACTTTGTTCCTGAATCGCTTGCTACTCGCCGTATCAGTCCAAATCTCGATCTAGGCTTTCATAACCCACTGGTTCGTCAAATGTTTTTGCTTCACAATTCTCTTCGTGAAGCCTATCCCGCTAACTGCACTATAGGGTACGACACCAGCAGCTTCAGAATGGATTATTGATAGTGGGTGTACCAATCACATGACTGGCAAGAGAAGCCTTCTTATGGACTCAACCTTACGTCCATCTGACAAGAGTCACATCACATTTGCTGACACTTGTAAAAGTAAGGTATTGGGTCTAGGTAGAGTTGCAATCTCAAAGGATCAACACATGGATAAAGTCATGCTTGTTGAATCCCTTGGTTTCAACTTAATGTCTGTCTCAATGCTTTGCGATTTAAACATGATCGTGATGTTTGGAAAATATCGTTGCCTTGTTCTAATGGAATCTGACAAGTATCTAGTGTTTGAAGGGTATAGGAAAGATGATTTGTACGTGGTAGATTTCTCAGCAGGACCATAGCTTGCCGTATGTCTTCTGGAAGAAGAAGCTTCTTATAGGCATCGAGGGCGTCAAGTTCAAGAAAGATCACTTATGCGGTGCCTGTGAAGCAGGAAAGATGACGAGGGCCAAGCATCCCTCGAAGACAATCATGACAACAACTCGACCCTTCAAACTGCTCCACATGTATCTTTTCGGTCCCACTCATTACTCAACTCTTACTACTACTGCTTGTCTCTATGGCTTTGTCATTGTTGATGATTACTCTAGATACACTTGGGTGCATATAATCCTCTACAAGACTGAAGTGCAGGATGTCTTCAGACGCTTCGCAAATCGAGCAATGAACAACTATGGCGCCAAGATAAAGCACATCAGAAGTGACAGTGGCACTGAGTTCAAGAACACTGGCCTTGATAAATATCTTGATACTTTGGGCATCACACATGAATTCTCAGCTCCGTACACGCCACAGCAGAATGGTGTCGTCGAACGCAAGAACAGAACACTCATTGAGATGGCCCGAATGATGCTTGATGAATACAAGACTCCAAGAAAATTCTGTCCTGAAGCCATTGATACTGCATGCCATACAATCAACCGTGTTTATCTCCACAAGCTTCTGAACAAGACATCTTATGAGCTCCTTACTGACAAGAAGCCAAATGTCAGTTACATCAGAGTATTTGGCGCCAGGTGCTGGATCAAGGATCCACATCACACCTCAAAATTTGCACCAAAAGCACATGAGGGTTTTATGCTTGGATATGGAAAGGATTCGCACTCCTACAGAGTCTTCAATCTCTTTCATTATAAAGTGGTTGAAACAATGGATGTGCGGTTCGATGAAACTAACGGCTCACAAAGAGAGCACCTGCCAAATGTGCTAGATGAAGTTCCATCCAGTGAATCAATGAAACTTATGGGAACTGGAGAAATCATACCCTCTGAAGCTCAACCTGAAGAGGAACTTATCATCTCCGCACCTGATCAACCTGAAGACAATGCTCAGCCTGAAGACAATCCCTCTAACAATGACAATGATCAGCAAGAGCAAAATCTTCGCCCTGTACATCCTCGTGTTGCCAATGAAGTGCAGATTGAGAGAATAATTGATAGCATCAATGCACCCAGTCCGCTCACTCGTTCAAGGGCAACACAGCTAGCAAATTTCTGTGGGCACATCGCATTCGTCTCAATAACAGAACCCAAGAAAGTTGAAGAAGCCTTCATGGAACCTGAATGGATTCAAGCTATGCAAGAAGAGCTTCAACAGTTTGAGCTGAATAATGTATGGGAACTGGTTAAGTGTCCTGATCCTCGGAAGCACAATATAATAGGCACCAAATGGATATACCGCAACAAGCAAGATGAGCATGGTCAAGTTGTCAGAAACAAAGCTCGTCTCGTTGCTCAAGGATATACTCAAGTTGAAGGGATTGACTTCGATGAAACATTTTCTCCTGTGGCTCGACTTGAAGCCATACGCATACTGCTAGCCTATGCAAATCATCATAACATACTTCTATATCAAATGGATGTGAAGAGCGCTTTTCTCAATGGCAAGATTGAAGAAGAAGTGTATGTTGCACAACCGCCTGGCTTTGAAGATCGAAAACATCCTGACATGGTATACAAGCTCAACAAGGCACTGTATGGCCTCAAACAAGCCCCTCGGGCTTGGTATGACACACTCAAATACTTCCTGAAGAGCAAAGGCTTCACACCTGGTTCCCTCGACCCTACTCTCTTCACGAAGACATATGATGGTGAACTGTTTGTGTGCCAAATATATGTGGATGACATTATCTTTGGCTGCACCAATCAGAAATACAGTGAAGAGTTTGGATATATGATGCAAGAGTAATATCAGATTTCCATGATGGGAGAGCTGAAGTTCTTCCTTGGTCTTCAAATACGACAGCAACGCAACAGCATCTTTATATCTCAAGAGAAATATCTCAAAGATTGCCTGAAGAAGTTCGGTATGCAAGACTGCAAAGGCTTCACGACGCCAATGCCAGCCAAACATCATCTAGGTCCCGACGACAATGGTAAAGAGTTCGATCAAAAGGTATACCGCTCCATGATTGGTTCTTTACTTTATTTATGTGCATCTAGGCCAGATATTATGCTTAGTGTATGCATGTGTGCTCGATTCCAAGCGGCACCAAAGGAATCGCATCACTTAGCTGTGAAGCGAATTCTTCAATATTTGGCTTACCCCCAACTCTAGGATTATGGTATCCAAAGGGCTCAGAGTTTGATCTGGTTGGATTCTCGGATGCTGATTATGCTGGTGACAAGGTTGATCGCAAGCCTACATCAGGCACATGTTATTTTCTGGGACGATCACTTGTATGTTGGTCTTCAAAGAAGCAGAACTGTGTATCTCTCTCCACTGCTGAATCTGAATACATTGCTGCGCTCAGCATCTGTGGATGAAGCAAACACTCAAAGACTATGGCATTCATCTGAAGCAAGTGCCACTCTACTGCGACAACGAAAGCGCCATCAAGATTGCCAACAACCAAGTTCGGCACTCGAAGACAAAGCACATTGAGAGTCGTCATCACTTTCTCAGAGATCATGTTGTGAAGGAAGATATTGATATCATACACGTCAACAATGAAGAGCAATTGGCAGATATCTTCACCAAGCCCTTGGATGAGAAAAGATTTTGCAAGTTACGGTGTGAGCTAAATATCTTGGAATCCTCAAATGTCTTGTGATCAGGCACACGTCCTAACAATTATGCATATTGATGACTTAGATGTGCAACACACGAAGCAAAGTATATCTTCAATCAATGAAGACATGCATTCTAAGTGTGAATACATTAATAAGGAATTTGACTTCGGAGCGCCACGATAATTGTGCGCCGTGTCTGGGTCTAATACTTCCTATACGGTGGGTAATGCCACAACCAAATGTTCTGTTTGAAGTGTTTCACTCCTGGCGTTACATTTGCTATGTCTTCACATTTGGTTAGGCTTCAATCTCAACATGTTTTCATGATTATCTTCACTATGTTGATTATATATATACTAGTGTTCTGTCCTCTACAGCATTCACTTATAGCTATGTCTTCTTGTTGAATCTTTTGAACTAAGTGAATGTGATCGGACCCTAACCTCTCCATACTTTCTATCTCAAACTCTATCTCTCCAAATCATACGCATTCTCTTGAAACTGTCAAATGTCTTCTCTGCGTCCTTGTCAGCAGAAGATACAGAGACAAACATTAAGTCCGCTTTCAATGCTAATTCCTTCACCTGAAACCCGGAGAAGTGGGAACGACCACCCGACAATCCAGGCGTGTGTGGGACGTGGAACAACCTCCGATATGCTGCATGATGGCCATGTGTTCCTCAGATGTGAATCGCCAGGGGCACCTGTGTAATAACACTGAGCTGCCCCTGTCCCTATAAATACACGCCTCACCACAGTCATTATCTCTTCTTCCACTCTCGCACGAACCCTAGCGCCACCGCTAGCCCTCGACGACGCCGGCGACGAAGCGCTTAGCTGCCGCAACCTCTCCGACACCGTCTTCACGCCGACCGCGGACATCGTCCTCTCCACCGTCGCCGTAGGTGTCCTCCGTCGCCAAGTTAGGGCATAGACGATCGAACTGCTCGGCCTCCTCTTCCACTCCGTCTAGCAGTTCTACGTGTGGTAAATAAAACTTCCTTTTTATGGCCCCTTTGATCCTATAGATTCGTCACTTTCTACCACAAGCAGTTTCTGTTCACACAAGTTGGATCTATTTCATACTGCATCTCATAATATGCCTAGTATATTCACTTATGCTTCACAAAGTAGTTAGATTCCTCACTTGTACTGATCCGTGGATTCGTACAAATCTGGAACCAACTCCTTATCTATGAGCGAATGTCTTCGCACGATGAGGTCAATGTCTTCTAAACTGATTTATCTTCAAAATCTTCTGAGAATGCATATGACCTCTTCCCCTTCCCTCGCACCTTAATGCTGTCACAGGTACATGTCCGTGGGAGAATCCCTTGGTTCTCATAGTCTGCATTCATTTGCAGAATTCTTACACCATCATATAAATTCTCCCGAAGCTAGTTCCTGTTTGTCCAGCAAGCAAAAGCCTCTAAAGCCTTTGAACGTGTTGAAGCCATTCAGTTTAAAGTTCATGGCTACAGAGATATCTGCAAGAAAGGGAGGCAGACAACGTCGTGGGGGAACATCAAGAGATTTGCCTGATGACCTCTTAGAGCTTTACAAGACAGATCCTGAAGAGGATTACAATCAGTGCAAGACCCGAATCCAATGGATTCGAAGATATTGGGCAGAACAATGGTTCAAATACCGGTTTGTGACCCAGGAATATGCTGAGAAAAATGCAATCAAGCGAGCTTGGGTAGACATCCTATACAAAAATCTTCAACCCAGGTCCAGAGATGAAGCCATTGAACAAGGCTTCTATCCCTGCATGGTCCGTGGACCACAGCCTGCAGATGCACACCCATCGTCACTACTATGGTGTCGTGACGACAATCTATTCAAGCGCAACTTCCAGTTTGCCAAGAACTCAGCGAAGCAGAACAAGAAGTCTTTGGAACTAGACTTCAACCCTGGTCCCTCTGCTCCCCGTACTGACGGCACACGTGATGCAGAACCCAATGTCATCGGTCCATTCTACAACCTGGATGGCCTCATTACTCACATTTCTGTTCTAGGTGCCAAAGTGGATCATTCTGATGCTGATGCTGACACTGATAAAGCCCCAACCCCTACTCCAAAGCCGCAGAAGCCAAAGAAGGCTAAGGCTTCAAGATCAGCTGCTCCACCGAAAATTTCACGGGCGAAGCCACTGGCAACTGCACCTCCTGAAGACAGTTTGCAGTCTGAAGATCTGTCACGCATCTCCAAGCCCCAGAGAGTCAAGATGCCTCTGCCACACACCAGCCAAGAACTGACTGCTGCTGCCATTCTGCGCAATGATGCCATTGATTTGTCCAGTGATGAAGATCTGGCAGATGATGCTCTTGAGCAACTGATCAAGAGCAAAGAAGAAGCATAAATCTTCAATAATCTGCCTCTCTTTGACGTGGCAATCATCCACAACTTCATTGATGAGTGGTTTGACATGCCCAACCTCAGCTTCGAAGATCTGCAACTTCCAATTGGCCTCAGTGTCGCCTTCCATTGCACCATTGCTTCAGAGTTAGCTATCGCCCAGCGCATTGTTGAACTGATGCAGAAGATTGACTTTGAGAAAACTCAGTTCAAGAAGCATATGGCCACGCTCAGCGTGCAAGAGCTGAAGAACTTCAAGATTATGCTGCACGAGCTCAAAGAAGCCTTTCTCAAGAAACGTGCAGAAGCTCAGGGTTCTCGTGAGCGCATGCAGAGCCTGGCTGACAAGTGTGTGCAAGGCTACAACGAGGCTGAGAAGCGCAAGGCCCTTGGGCGTCCGGGCATTGATCCCAGGATGGCTGCTAAGAAGAAAAAGAAGCCCACTGTGGCCGAACCCAACGCACCAAGGCAGGAAGCAGATCCCATTGTCTTCCCAACTAGCATGACTGGCTCGAAACCAAAAGCCAGGTCTACCGCTTCAAAACTGAAGAAGACGAGGACTGTTGAGGCTGAAGCCAGAAAGAGGAAACATCCTGAAGCCTCTGCTGCTGCTCCCTCCAAGAAGAAGCAGAAGACCAAGAAGGAACGGGTTGCTCCCATAGAGCCCTTAATTGTTGAACCTATCTCCATGGTTCGCCCTGACGCTGAACGTCAAGAGCGCCAATTGACTGTCCATGAGCCTGCTTCTGCGGAGGCTTATGAAGCTGAAGACATTCCAACAGCTGATCCCACCGCTGCTGAAGACATTGGTCACCATGACAATGTTGAAGATAATGTAGTCCTTCCTCAGATCGAGCACCAACAGGTATCATCGGCTGTGCTTACGCACAGCGAACTCATCAGCATTGGTCGTCCCTTGATGCCAATCGCTCAGGATACAACATGGGCTGATCACCCACAGCAACCACAAGTCACACCACCCCGGCAAGAAGAAGAAGATGACTTTGAGGCCCAGCCAACGCCATCTCCAAAGGCGTCGCCAGCATTCCGCAGGCTTCGCAAAGGATCAAGGTCTCAAGTCCCTCCTTCCAGCATTCCGGAAGGAGAAGTGCCTCACCAATCTATTGCACGTCAAGTGTTTCCAGATGCCACTCCTACTGTGACTGAATCCGAAGCCAAACTGGCTGAAGATGTTCCGGCTGCATCAGCCGATGAAGAAGAAACCCCAAGAGTTGCTACACCCCCGTCTCACCAAGAAGCTGTTCTCGAGGAGAACGTGACTGTGACCGACCCTCCAGCTCATCAAGTGGAGGTTGAGAATCTTGAGGCTGCCACCACCAAAACAAATGAAGCCAATGACGTTGTCATGGCTGAAGCAGATGTGGAGCCTGCACCAACCAATGAGCCAGAAGTCAGTGAAGCAAATGATGCTACTGCTCCTGTTCCTGCGCCTGCTGCTGGTCCTCAGTTTGACTATCATGTTGAGCACAGACCTCAGGTACAGAATCCAATTTCAAGGTTGCCCAGGTTTCCAGGTCCTGCATCAGCACCTGGATCCTTCAATGTCAACGGCTTCAAAGCAGACAACACTTTCTTCAATAGCTCCAAGAACCCCTACTCAAGGGAACGAATATCTTCTGATTGGTTCTGGAGCTATCCACAGCGAAGCTTTTACTCCTGCATTCTATACAATCAAGGTTGCATCTTCCCACATAAGCGTCTTGACACCGAAGCAATAGCTGGTCTGCCCTGTCTGGATGAAGCTCTGGATTGCTTCAAAGAGGTTGGACTGTTGCCTTTTGTCACCGACCAAGAGCACTGGAACGAAGAGTTGCTGCTCCAATTTTATGCCACACTTCACATACGAGGCTACAACAGAGATCCGAAGACTTGGGTCCTGGAGTGGATGACAGGAAATGTTCATCACGAAGCCAAAGCCTTTGATATCATTGAGCTCATTGGTCTGCCCACTCCTGGAGATCTCTATGAACCTGGCTGTCAGCTTCACAGTGAAGCTATGGAGAACATCTTTCAGAAGCCTGAACCGAACATGAGTCAGATGCTCAGTATGATGAAGCCCTTGCCACAAGATGCTGCATATCCTAAGGAGTTCCTTGTTGAAGACATTGAGTATCTGCCAAGGACTATCTATCACATCATAAGGCAAACTCTCTGGCCCATCAAAGGACAGTCTCCACATGCCAACCTGGAAGGTGCAATGAAGACTTTGGTCTTCTATATTCTTCATGGCAAATGCTTCAATGCACAAGACTTCTTCATCCGCCAACTTGCTGCATTAGGCTCTGATCTTTTTGGCTTAAAGTTCTACGCTCCATGGATAATGCGGCTCATTAAACTCCACTCCGCTATCTCATATCAGCCATCTACTCGCAATCATCGGATCTTTCTGCCTGATGTGGATATGTCCGTTGAAGCCATTTATCCTGAGCCTGCCAAGGACCCTCTTAGTCTTCAGAATGCGGAGCATCAAAGTTTCTCTCAGAACATTAAAGGAGTTGAAGCAGTCACTCGTGTTTATCCTCTGGCCAGAACTACACGTGCACCTCATCGTGCCCTTACTGAAGCCACCAAAAGCACTATTGCCCAACGACCCAAGAAGCGATCTCGTGTTCTCAACGATCGAGAGCTTCTGGTGGCTCTTCATCAGAAACGGGATAGGCATCATGACTGGCTGAAGCGGCAAATGCAAAGCCTCTTGGTGGATGTCAACCGCATTCGTAATCTTGCCACCAAGAATGCCTTTGTTGCCCATGAAACCTCTCGACGCACATGGAAAGGGCTGACGCTTATGTGCTCTGAAGATGATCTTCAAGAGGATGGTTTCTATGAACGCTTCAAGTTTGACTCCACCCCTCCCCGAAGGGCAGTGCTGCGACGAACTCCATCTCTTGAAGACTCTGAGTTCTCTTCCTCTGTGGCAACTGTGAATGCCAGAGTGATCGAGGACAAAGACGATGCTACTTCACCACCCCCTCCTTCAGCACGCTTCGACACTGCCCCAAGTTCTTCTGCACCGCCGAACACCACCGATGACCCTGCTGCTTCACCTACTCCTCATGGGAATGAGTAGATGCTCTATGTCTTCACACCTTTTTGGTCCTTACTGACAAAAGGGGGAGAAGCATATGAGTTTGATAGTTTTCAAGCGGGTCCATATGGGCGGTTGATTTATATTTTGCCTAGTGTTTACAACTCTTGTTTTGATACATTTGGTTGTTTGAGTCGTAACACTTAAACTCGATGGTCGTCTGCTACTTATTTGCTACTTTGTGATGCGATGATAAATTCCGCATGTGCGACGATAAATTCCGCACTTAGATCATTTTGCAGACGTCCATTTTCCATTATGCATGTCATTTTCTTCACATACCTTCACATGCATAATGAATTGTCATCATAAGTTGAAGAGGATCTCCACAAGTACAACCTACCATGTGCATTTGCATTCCAAAAGCAAATTACTCATATGCACATCTTCAGAGGGAGCCCTTACAACTTATGAAGACTTCACAATTATATTCCCCGTTGAAAACTTCAACTAGTTCGTCATCAATCACCAAAAAGGGGGAGATTATAAGTGCATCTAGTGCCACCCCTAGTTGGTTTTGGAGTATTGATGACAAACCTAGTTGAGGGACTGATGTGTTTGTGAGAATTGCAGGATAACACAGGTAGAAGTCCCTCATTGATTCGGTTTTCCTACCAGAGATGACCCCTAAAAATGTATGAAGACATTGAAGTCAAAGGTGGTATGTGAAGATATTCACATTGAAGACTATGACAAGAGAAGACATCGCATGAAGCCTATGGAGCTCAAAGACTTAGATCTTTCATAGTTCTTTTTCTTCTTTGTTGAGTCATAGGAACCACCGTACTGCTAAGTGGGGTCCAAGAGAACCAGTCAGAAGGACTGAAGTGATGCTTAATCAAAACCTATGTCTTCGAGTGAAGACTATGAGAGCGAATCTTGCCCAGAGTCGGACAAGTCAGCTTTGCTTGCAGCCCAAGTAAAGTTGTCGTGTGTGTTTGAAATCTGACCGTTGGAACACGTGTCAGTTCCTTAGTGACCCAGGGTCATTTTGGACAAATCAGGTCGGGTTGCCTAGTGGCTATAAATAGCCCACCCCCTACAACCATAAACGGTTGGCTGCTCAGAGTTAGAGTACGGTTAGGCATCACTTAAGTCTTCCTGTCTGTGTGATCTGAAGACTTATTACACTTGAGGACTGTGAATCCTCCAGCCGGTTAGGCGTCGCGTTCTGAGCATCCAAGAGTCATTGTGGATCGCCGGTGAACGAAGTCTGTGAAGGTTTGGGAGTCTACCTTGAAGACTTACCAGAGTGATTGGGCGAGGTCTGTGTGACCTTAGCTCAAGGGGAATACGGTGAGGACTGGGTGTCCTGAGCTGCGTGTTCAGGACTGGGTGTTCGGGATTGTGTGTCCTCAGGTTTAAATACCTAGCCGCCCTAACCAGACGTACAGTTGTCACATCAACTGGACTGGTCTAACAAATCATTGTCTTCAACGTCTCACTGGTTTCATCCTTCCCTTCCCTTTACTTACTGTTGTTCCTTGTGAAGTCATTGTATGATTGCACTATCTTTTGTCTTCACTGAGTGACTGCTTGTTCTGATTGGCTTCATAATATCTTCCTACCTGATCCTTACTACCTAGCTGCTATAGGTCATTGTTTCACTTCATTGAATACTTGACTATGGTTTGCCTAGTGTAGTCTACCTTCCGCTGCATGGTAATGGGTCTATTTTTATCGTTTGTCTTCGAAACTTCAACGTTTTGAAGAATTCCATAAAAATCGCCTATTCACCCCCCTCTAGTCGATATAACGCACTTTCAAGAAGCCCAAGTCTGGTCCTAAGCCTGAGACTAAGTGCTTCTACTGCAAAGGGACTGGTCACTGGAAGCGGAACTGCCCCAAGTATTTGGCGGATAAGAAGGATGGCAAAGTGAACAAAGGTATATTTGATATACAGATTATTGATGTGTATTTTACTAGTGTTCGTAGCAACCCCTCGATATTTGATACTGGTTCAATTGCTAAGAGTAGTAACTCAAAACGGGAGTTGCAGAATGAACATAGACTAGTTAAGGGTGAAGTGACGATGTGTGTTGGAAGTGGTTCGAAGATTGATATGATCATCATCGCACACTCCCTATACTTATGGGATTAGTGTTGAACCTAAATAAGTGTTATTTGGTGTTTGCGTTGAGCATGAATATGATTTGGTCATGTTTATTGCAATACGATTATTCATTTAAGTAAGAGAATAAATTGTTGTTCTGTTTACATGAATAAAACCTTATATGGTTACACACCCAATGAAAATGGTTCGTTGGATCTCGATCGTAGTGATACACATATTCATAATATTGAAACCAAAAGATGCAAAGTTAATAATGATAGTGCAACTTATTTGTGGCACTGCCGTTTAGGTCATATTGGTGTAAAGCGCATGAAGAAAATCCATGCTGATGGGCTTTTGGAATCACTTGATTATGAATCATTTGATGCTTGCGAACCATGCCTCATGGGCAAGATGACTAAGAATCTGTTCTCCGGAACAATGGAGTGAGCAACAGATTTGTTGGAAATCATACATACTGATGTATGTGGTCCAATGAATATTGAGGCTCGCGGCAGGTATCATTATTTTCTGATCTTCACAGATGATTTGAGCAGATATGAGTATATCTACATGATGAAACACAAGTCTGAAACATTTGAAAAGTTCAAAGAATTTCAGAGTGAAGTGGAGAATCATCATAACAAAAATAAAAGTTTCTACGATATGATCGCAGAAGTAACATATTTGAGTTACGAGTTTGGCCTTCAGTTAAAAACAATGTGAAATAGTTTCACTACTCACGCCACCTGGAACACTACAGTGTAATGGTGTGACTGAACGCCGTAACCGTACTTTATTAGATATGGTGCGATCTATGATGTCTCTTACCGATTTACCACTATCGTTTTGGGGTTATGCATTAGAGACAGCTACATTCACGTTAAATAGGGCACCATCTAAATCCGTTGAGACGACACCGTATGAACTATGGTTTGGCAAGAAACCTAAGCTGTCGTTTCTTAAAGTTTGAGGTTGCAATGCTTATGTGAAAAAGTTTCAACCTGATAAGCTCAAACCCAAATCGGAGAAGTGCGTCTTCATAGGATACCCAAAAGAAAATGTTGGGGACACCTTCTATCATAGATCCGAAGACAAGTTATTCATTGCTGACAATGGATCCTTTCTAGAGAAGGAGTTTCTCTCGAAAGAAGTGAGTGGGAGGAAAGTAGAACTTGATGAGGTAACTGTACCTACTCCCTTATTGGAAAGTAGTTCATCACAGAAATCTGTTCCTGTGACTACTACACCAATTAGTGAGGAAGCTAATGATGATGATCATGTAACTTCAGATCAAGTTACTACTGAAACCTCGTAGGTAAACCAGGTGAGATCCGCACCAGAGTAGTACGGTAATCTTGTTCTGGAGGTCATGTTACTTGACCATGATGAGCCTACGAACTATGAGGAAGCGATGATGAGCCCAGATTCCGCGAAATGGCTTGAGGCCATGAAATCTGAGATGAGATCCATGTATGGGAACAAAGTATGGACTTTGATTGACTTGGCCATTGATCGGCGAGCCATTGATATTAAATGGATCTTCAAGAGGAAGACGGATGTTGATAGTAGTGTTACTATCTACATAGCTAGAATTGTCGCAAAAAGTTTTCGACAAGTTCAAGGTGTTGACTACGATGAGAGTTTCTCACTCGTATCTATGCTTAAGTGTGTCCGAATCATGTTAGCAATTTCCACATTTTATGAAATCTGGCAAACGGATAAACAAAACTGCATTCCTTAATGGATTTATTAAAGAAGAGTTGTATATGATGCAACCAGAAGGTTTTGTCAATCCTAAAGGTGCTAACAATATATGCAAGCTCCAGCGATCCATCTATGGACTGGTGCAAGCATCTCGGAGTTGGAATATACGCTTTGACAAGTTGATCAAAGCATATAGTTTTATACAGACTTGCGGTGAAGACTGTATTTACAAGAAAGTGAGTGGGAGCACTACATCATTTCTGATAAGTATATGTGAATGACATATTGTTGATCGGAGATAATGTAGAATTATTCTGCAAAGCATAAAGGAGTGTTTGAAAGGAGTTTTTCAAAGAAAGACCTCAGTGAAGCTGCTTACATATTGAGCATCAAGATCTATAGAGATAGATCAAGACGCTTGATAAGTTTTTTCAATGAGTACATACCTTGACAAGATTTTGAAGTAGTTCAAAATGGAACAGTCAAAGAAAGAGTTCTTGCATGTGTTACAAGGTGTGAAACTGAGTAAGACTCAAAGCCCAACCACGGAAGAAGATAGAAAGAGAATGAAATCATTCCCTATGCCTTGGCCATAGGTTCTATAAAATATGCCATCTATGTACCAGACCTATTGTATACCCTGCCCTGAGTTTGGCAAGGAAGTACAATAGTGATCTAGGAGTAGATCACTGGACATTGGTTAAAATTATCCTTAGTGGAATAAGGATATGTGTCGCTGTCAAAACCGGCGGATCTCGGGTAGGGGGTCCCGAACTGTGCGTCTAGGTCGGATGGTAACAGGAGGCAGGGGACACGATGTTTTACCCAGGTTCGGGCCCTCTTGATGGAGGTAAAACCCTATGTCCTGCTTGATTAATATTGATGATACGGGTAGTACAAGAGTAGATCTAACACGAGATCAGAGAGGCTAAACCCTAGAAGCTAGCCTATGGTATGATTGTTCTTCGTCCTACGGACTAGAACTCTCCGGTTTATATAGACACCGGAGAGGGCTAGGGTTACACAGAGTCGGTTACAATGGTAGGAGATCTACATATCCGTATCGCCAAGCTTGCCTTCCACGCCAAGTAAAGTCCCTTCCGGACACGGGACGAAGTCTTCAATCTCGTATCTTCATAGTCCAGGAGTCCGGCCGAAGGTATAGTCCAGCCATCCGGACACTCCCTAATCCAAGACTCCCTCAATATGTTTCTCAATTATGGAGGTGACTAAAGATTCATCGTAAAGGGTTATGTCGATGCAAATTTTGACACTGGTCCAGATGACTCTAAATCTCAATCTGGATAAATATTGAAAGTGGGAGCAATTAGCTAGAATAGCTCCGTGCAGAGCATTGTTGACATAGAAATTTGCAAAATACTTACGGAACTGAATGTGGCAGACCCGTTGACTAAACTTCCCTCACAAGCAAAACATGATCACACCTTAGTACTCTTTGGGTATTAATCACATAGTGATGTGAACTAGATTATTAACTCTAGTAAACCCTTTGGGTGTTGGTCACATGACGATGTGAACTATGGGTGTTAATCACATGGTGATGTGAACTATTGATGTTAAATCACATGGCGATGTGAACTAGATTATTGACTCTAGTGCAAGTGGGAGACTAAAGGAAATATGCTCTAGAGGCAATAATAAAGTTATTATTTATTTACTTAAATCATGGTAAATGTTTATCATTCATGTTAGAATTGTATTAACCGGAAACATAATACATGTGTGAATCCATAGACAAACAGTATGTCACCAGTATGCCTCTACTTGACTAGCTCGTTGAATCAAAGATGGTTAAGTTTCCTAGCCATAGACATGAGTTGTCATTTGATTAACGGGGTCACATCATTAGAGAATGATGTGATTGACTTGACCCATTCCGTTAGCATAGCACTTGATCGTTTAGTTTGTTGCTATTGCTTTCTTCATGACTTATACATGTTTCTATGACTATGAGATTATGCAACTCTCGTTTACCGAAGGAACACTTTGTGTGCTACCAAACGTCACAACGTAACTGGGTGATTATAAAGGTGCTCTACAGGTGTCTCCTAAGGTACTTGTTGGGTTGGCGTATTTCGAGATTAGGATTTGTCACTCCGATTGTCGGAGAGGTATCTCTGGGCCTCTCGGTAATGCACATCACTTAAAGCCTTGCAAGCATTGCAGCTAATGAGTTAGTTGCGGGATGATGTATTACAGAACGAGTAAAGAGACTTGCCGGTAACGAGATTGAACTAGGTATTGAGATACCAATGATCGAATCTTGGGCAAGTAACATACCGATGACAAAGGGAACAACATATGTTGTTATGCGGTTTGATCGATAAAGATCTTTGTTGAATATGTGGGAGCCAATATGAGCATCTAGGTTCCGCTATTGGTTATTGACCGGAGACGTGTCTCGGTCATGTCTACATTGTTCTCGAACCCGTAGGGTCCGCACGCTTAAGGTTTCGATGACAGTTATATTATGAGTTTATGAGTTTTGATGTACCGAAGGAGTTCGTACTCCCGGATGAGATCGGGGACATGATGAGGAGTCTCAAAATGGTCGAGACGTAAAGATCGATATATTGGACGACTATATTCGGACATCAGAAAGGTTCTGAGTGATTCGGGTATTTTTCCGGAGTACCGGAGAGTTACGGGAATTCGCCGGGGAGTATATGGGCCTTATTGGGCCATACGGCAATAGAGGAGAGAGGCCAAAAGGAAGGAGGCGCGCGCCCCCCCTTGGTCCGAATTGGACAAGGGGTGGAGCCCCCTTTTCCTTGTTCCTCTCCCCCTCTTTCCTTCTCTCCTACTCCAACAAGGAAAGGAGGAGTCCTACTCCCGGTGGGAGTAGGACTACCCCCTTGGCGCGCCCTCCTCCTAGGTCGGCCGCCTTCCCCTTGCTCCTTTATATACGGGGGCAGGGGCACCCCATAGAATCAACAATTGATCATTGTTCTCTTAGCCGTGTGCGGTGCCCCCCTCCACCATAATCCTCGATAATATTGTAGCGGTGCTTAGGCGAAGCCCTACGATGGTAGAACATCAAGATCGTCACCACGCCGTCGTGCTGACGGAACTTTCCCCCGACATTCTGCTGGATCGGAGTCCGGGGATCGTCATCGAGCTGAACGTGTGTTAGAACTCGGAGGTGCCGTAGTTTCGGTGCTTGATTGGTCGGGCCGTGAAGACGTACGACTACATCAACCGTGTTGTTATAACGCTTCCGCTTTCGGTCTACGAGGGTACGTAGACAACACTCTCCCCTCTCGTTGCTATGCATCACCATGATCTTGCGTGTGCGTAGGAATTTTTTTGAAATTACTACGTTTCCCAACATGGCTATGGTGGAGAAGATCACCTATGGATGCCCTTGCCCTTCCCGGCGCCCTTGCCATCCTTCTCGTGAAAATACCAGTCGAAGATGCAGTAGGGATCGAGCCAGATTTGCTTGTCGCCGAAGCTGTCCGACCCATCGTTATCCTCCTTCTCCTCAGTCCGACCATGGCACGGAACACCCGATTCTGCTCTTGGGCGAGGGCATGCGTGTTCCTCCGCTGCCACTTCTTTACGATGCGGGCGCGGATGGCTTCCTTCTGTGTGGTCGTCCGCGCCGCCGCATTAGCCGCCGCCGCCATGCCGGCAACGAGGCAGGCCTCCGCTGCTCGTATCCTCTCCTTCCCATAGCAGGCACACCGGTCCCGGTGGGACCCATACTCGGTCGGACCGGTGATGGGGAATGGGATATTTGCAGGCTCTTGGGACCATGATGATCCAGCCCTGGAGGATCCGAGCGTCCGATGCTTCGATGCTATGGAGTCACGCCAGACAGATCCTGCCGCCGGCCGGGTGATGTCCTCTCGACAGCGACGGAGTGCAATGCGAATGACCATTACCTCGTCTAACCCGCACGAGATTACACCCCCACTCGATAGATTCAGACTGGATGGAATCAGATCCGCTGCCCGCCATACCGGAGAAGGTCAGAGATCGTCGGACGGGAGTTTGGGTGGCAGAGGGGAGTGGAGTGAAGTGGTTAGGGTTTGGTCCGGCGAGCAGATGAGGAGAAATATATGTGGGGTCGGGTGGGCTACTGTGGGCCGGGTCCGGCATGGCGGACGCGCTCAAGCGTGCCAAGGTGCCCCCATATCCATCTCATATTTGGGCTAGATATGAGGGGTGCCGGTCAGTCTGGTCGTTTGAGGCCCGTTTGAGGCGTCCGTCTGAGTCGAATTTTCGTGACCAGTTAGTTACTGGGCTGTTTGCCAGGATGTTTGAAACGGATTTGAAGCGCCCGGCTATAGATGTTCTTAGTATTTCTTGAGAGAGAGATTATTGATTTGTAGTTGGTGGCACTAAACCTACGTACCAGTCAAAAAATTGCATCTCTGCTAGAGTTCCATCGTGAAAGGGGGCTTAGGCTATATCCGAAATAGCCAATTGGTAATTAAGGAAAAATATAATTACGTTAGTTTCTTTTTCTGCGGGTATAACTACGCTAGATTTGGGTCTACCGTCTACGTACGTTTAAAACCCTAATTAATCACCCCAGATCCAATCACGGAAGTAGTGCAGGCCGCCATGGCAGTCTCGCTCCCGGATGACCTCCTCCTCGAGATCCTCGTCCGCGTCAAGGACGAGGCTGTTCTCTTCCGCTGTGCCACGGCGTGCAAGCAGTGGCGCCGCCTCATTACCGATCGCCGCTGGCTAGAGGACGTGTCGTCTTCTTTCGTTGGCTTCATCATCCAGGGAAATCGCCGCGGGGAAGAGGACGTTCGGCCTATCCTTGGACAGGAGCCGTGCTTTGTCCCAGCGCCGCGATCAGTTCTGGGTCAGCCTGGACACGGTTCGGTCCGGTCCGGTCCCGGTCCGAGCCGGCGTTTGGACCGGCCGCCGGCGGTCCGGTCCGGACCGGACCGAGCTGTCCAGCGAGCTCCTTTTCCAGGACCGGACCGAAAGGGTGCTGGCTCGGTCAAGCTTTTGAGGACCGTGTGGACCGATGCCACTAGTTCTGCTAGCTGCTGTTTAGGTCCTAGTTAGTTATTTGGGTCCTAGGTAGCTGCAGCTTAGGTCCTGGTTAGCTCCAGGTTAGTCATCTGTTGAATCCTGGATGAAACTGACGAACTGAATTTTCTGAATCTGACGAAACTGAATTTTCTGAATCTCCCAGTTCGTGTTCTGTATCCGACGAAACTGAATTTTCTGAATCTGACGAAACTGAATTTTCTGAATCTCCCAGTTCGTGTTCTGTATCTGACGAAACTGAATTTTCTGAATCTCCCGGTGCATGCCCACTTCCGGAGAAATCACTCGCCATGCAACGTGTGCATGCCCACCTCTTGACTTAGTTTCAGGTTAGATCAGGCGGTTGTGGGAGATCATGGCATGGCATGATTTGAGCTCATGCAGCGGCAGCATAGCTACGTACGGGTGGACGTGGGATGCCACTTTTCGTTCCTCTCAGTTGTAAGGGAAACATCTTGATCTGCAGCTCCTTTCATGGCACGATTTCGGCTCATGCAGCCGCAAGTTGGGGTCAAGGTCATGTTCGAGAACTCCAGATCGGCAGCAGTCTAAGCACGATAGCGATGGCGACTGGCAGCAAGAAGATGCGGCGCACGGGGAGGAGAGGAAGGAAGGAATGGGGAAGCTCGGGGACATGGTAGTTCGCCAAGGGGCTGCCGGTGTCCGCGACGACGAGGAACGGCGGCGGTGGTGACAGCGATCCCTCGGTCCGACCGAGCGGCTCGGTTAAAGACCGGACCGGACCGACATTTTTTCGGGCCCAATATCGCAGCCCGGACCGACCAGTTTTCCTACCGGTCCTGGACCGTGCGGTCCGGTCCTCAACGGGCCACGAGCGGGCCCAAAAGCCCGCTCGTTCCGTCCAGGCCTAGTTCTGGGTCCTGGCCGCCGCGCCGTTAGCTCCTTCGTGACTGTAGAATATGTGAATTGCACAATGTATTGTTCTTGTACATAGGCACGTATATATGATGTATAAAGGTGGGTCATGGACCTCAACTATACAAGGAACTAGGAGGCGGGCCCAATACACAATATGCACATAACACATATACTCAACACCTCCCGTAGTCGAAGCGGCTGACGCAAAGACTGGACCGGAACTCCTCAAATGACGCTGTAGGCAAGCCCTCATGATATCTGCAAATTGTTGGGAAGTAGGGATGTGTAAAACACGAATATGGCCAAGGGCCACCTGTTCCCGAACAAAATGAATATCCAACTCAATATGCTTGGTGCATCGATGATGCATCGGGTTAGCGGAGAGGTAGACCACCGAGACGTTGTCGTGGTAGACCACCGTGGCACGGTCAACAGGGCAAGAGAGCTCCTGAAGCAGCTGGCGAAGCCACGAACACTCGGCGACAACATTGGCCACTGCACGATACTCAGCCTCAGCACTGGAATGAGAGGCCGTAGGCTACCGCTTGGACGACCACGAGATGAGTGAGGGTCCAAGATAGACACAATAGCCCGAAGTGGAGCGGCGAGTGTCAGGGCAGACCGCCCAGTCTACATCGGAGTAGGCGGTGAGGGCGGTGTCGGCGGAGGCGTGAAGCGTGACGCAAAGATCCATAGTGCCACAGATATAGCGGAGAATCCACTTGACGGAAGCCCAATGAACGTCGCGAGGAGCATGCATATGAAGACACACCTGTTGCACGGCATACTGGATCTCCGGTCGAGTCAGAGTGAGGTACTGGAGAGCACCAACGATATACCGATAGAAAGCAGCATCCGAAGCAGGAGAACCATCCGTGTCAAGTGTCAACGAATGGATGGTGGAGTTTAACTGCAGCAAGCCAGCTTTGACTCGGTGGCTATTCTGAACTACGACTGCAAGTAACTCTTTTGAGGTGGCGCACACGAGTCCACATATTCACCATATCAATACACAACTATGGATCCGCTCCTGTCTCCCTGCGAGAACGCCATCCATAGCACTCCCGCTTATCTTGCGAGTTTTTAGAGTATCCACTTTCACATGTCTATGAACTATGCAAGGGGTCCAAGTTTCCATATCCGAGGAATCCGGCTATTCGAATAGATAATGATAACCCTGTAGGGGTGTACTTGTTGGGTTTCGTAGTAATTTCAAAAAATTTCCTACGTGCACACAGGATCATGTGATGCATAGAAACGAGAGGAGAGTGTTGTCTACGTACCCAACGCAGACCGACTGCGGAAGCGATGACACGACGTAGAGGAAGTAGTCGTACGTCTTCACGATCCAACCGATCAAGCACCGAAACTACGGCACCTCCGAGTTCGAGCACACGTTCAGCTCGATGACGATCCCCGGACTCCGATCCAGCAAAGTGTCGGGGAAGAGTTTCGTCAGCACGACGGCGTGGTGACGATCTTGATGAATTACAGCAGCAGGGCTTCGCCTAAACTCCGCTACAGTATTATCGAGGAATATGGTGGCAGGGGGCACCGCACACGGCTAAGGAATCGATCACGTGGATCAACTTGTGTCAACTTGTGTGTTTAGAGGTGCCCCTGCCTCCGTATATAAAGGAGCCAAGGGGGGGAGGAGGCGCCGGCCAGGAGGAGGTGGCGCAGGAGGAGTCCTACTCCTACCGGGAGTAGGACTCCCCTCCAATCCTATTCCAACTAGGAATCCCCAAAGGGGGAAAGAGGAGAAGGGTGGCCGGCCACCTCTCCTAGTCCTAATAGGACTAGGGGAAGGGGGGAGGCGCGCAGCCCTAGTGGGCAGCCCTTTCACCTTTCCACTAAGGCCCATGAAGGCCCATATGGTTCCCGGGGGGTTCCGGTAACCTCCCGGTAACCCGGTAAAATCCCGATTTCACCCGGAACACTTCCGATGTCCAAACATAGACTTCCAATATATCAATCTTTACGTCTCGACCATTTCGAGACTCCTAGTCATGTCCGTGATCACATCCGGGACTCCGAATAACCTTCGGTACATCAAAATGCATAAACTCATAATATAACTGTCATCGTAACCTTAAGCGTGCGGACCCTACGGGTTCGAGAACAATGTAGACATGACCGAGACACGTCTCTGGTCAATAACCAATAGCGGGACCTGGATGCCCATATTGGCTCCTACATATTCTACGAAGATCTTTATCGGTCAGACCGCATAACAACATACGTTGTTCCCTTTGTCATCGGTATGTTACTTGCCCGAGATTCGATCGTCGGTATCCAATACCTAGTTCAATCTCGTTACCGGCAAGTCTCTTTACTCGTTCCGTAATACATCATCTCACAACTAACATATTATTTGTAATGCTTGCAAGGCTTTATGTGATGTGTATTACCGAGAGGGCCCAGAGATACCTCTCCGACAATCGGAGTGACAAATCCTAATCTCGAAATACGCCAACCCAACATCGACCATTGGAGACACCTGTAGTACTCCTTTATAATCACCCAGTTACGTTGTGACGTTTGGTAGTACCCAAAGTGTTCCTCCGGTAAACGGGAGTTGCATAATCTCATAGTCATAGGAACATGTATAAGTCATGAAGAAAGCAATAGCAACATACTAAACGATCGGGTGCTAAGCTAATGGAATGGGTCATGTCAATCAGATCATTCTGCTAATGATGTGACCTCGTTAATCAAATAACAACTCATTGTTCATGGTTAGGAAACATAACCATCTTTGATTAACGAGCTAGTCAAGTAGAGGCATACTAGTGACACTTTGTTTGTCTATGTATTCACACATGTATTATGTTTCCGGTAAATACAATTCTAGCATGAATAATAAACATTTATCATGATTATAAGGAAATAAATAATAACTTTATTATTGCCTCTAGGGCATATTTCCTTCAGTCTCCCACTTGCACTAGAGTCAATAATCTAGATTACACTGTAATGATTCTAACTTCCATGGAGCCTTGGTGCTGATCATGTTTTGCTCGTGGAAGAGGCTTAGTCAACGGGTCTGCAACATTCAGATCCGTATGTATCTTGCAAATCTCTATGTCTCCCACCTGGACTAGATCCCGGATGGAGTTGAAGCGTCTCTTGATGTGTTTGGTCCTTTTGTGAAATCTGGATTCCTTTGCCAAGGCAATTGCACCAGTATTGTCACAAAAGATTTTCATTGGACCCGATGCACTAGGTATGACACCTAGATCGGATATGAACTCCTTCATCCAGACTCCTTCATTTGCTGCTTCCGAAGCAGCTATGTATTCCGCTTCACATGTAGATCCCGCTACGACGCTTTGTTTAGAACTGCACCAACTGACAGCTCCACCGTTTAATGTAAACACGTATCCGGTTTGCGATTTAGAATCGTCCGGATCAGTGTTAAAGCTTGCATCAACGTAACCTTTTACGATGAGCTCTTTGTCACTTCCATATATGAGAAACATATCCTTAGTCCTTTTTAGGTATTTCAGGATGTTCTTGACCGCTGTCCAGTGATCCATTCCTGGATTACTTTGGTACCTCCCTGCTAAACTTATAGCAAGGCACACATCAGGTCTGGTACATAGCATTGCATACATGATAAAGCCTATGGCTGATGCATAGGGAACATCTTTCATATTCTCTCTATCTTCTGCAGTGGTCGGGCATTGAGTCTTACTCAATTTCACACCTTGTAACACAGGCAAGAACCCTTTCTTCGCTTGATCCATTTTGAACTTCTTCAAAATTTTGTCAAGGTATGTGCTTTGTGAAAGTCCAATTAAGTGTCTTGATCTATCTCTATAGATCTTAATGCCTAATATGTAAGCAGCTTCACCGAGGTCTTTCATTGAAAAACTTTTATTCAAGTATCCCTTTATGCTATCCAGAAATTCTATATCATTTCCAATCAGTAATATGTCATCCACATATAATATCAGAAATGCTACAGAGCTCCCACTCACTTTCTTGTAAATACATGCTTCTCCGAAAGTCTGTATAAAACCAAATGCTTTGATCACACTATCAAAACGTTTATTCCAACTCCGAGAGGCTTGCACCAGTCCATAAATGGATCGCTGGAGCTTGCACACTTTGTTAGCTCCCTTTGGATCGAAAAAACCTTCTGGTTGCATCATATACAACTCTTCTTCCAGAAATCCATTCAGGAATGCAGTTTTGACATCCATTTGCCAAATTTCATAATCATAAAATGCGGCAATTGCTAACATGATTCGGACGGACTTAAGCATCGCTACGGGTGAGAAGGTCTCATCGTAGTTAATTCCTTGAACTTGCCGAAAACCTTTTGCGACAAGTCGAGCTTTGTAGACAGTAACATTACCATCAGCGTCAGTCTTCTTCTTAAAAATCCATTTATTCTCAATTGCTTGCCGATCATCGGGCAAGTCAACCAAAGTCCATACTTTGTTCTCATACATGGATCCCATCTCAGATTTCATGGCTTCAAGCCACTTTACGGAATCTGGGCTCACCATCGCTTCTTCATAGTTCGTAGGTTCATCATGATCTAGTAGCATGACCTCCAGAACAGGATTACCGTACCACTCTGGTGCGGATCTTACTCTGGTTGATCTACGCGGTTCAGTAGTATCTTGATCTGAAGTTTCATGATCATTATCATTGGCTTCCTCACTAACTGGTGTAGGTGTCACTGAAACAGTTTTCTGTGATGAACTATTTTCCAGTAAGGGAGCAGGTACAGTTACCTCGTCAAGTTCTACTTTCCTCCCACTCACTTCTTTCGAGAGAAACTCCTTCTCTAGAAATGATCCATTCTTAGCAACGAATGTTTTGCCTTCGGATCTGTGATAGAAGGTGTACCCAACAGTTTCCTTTGGGTATCCTATGAAGACACATTTCTCCGATTTGGGTTCGAGCTTATCAGGTTGAAGCTTTTTCACATAAGCATCGCAGCCCCAAACTTTAAGAAACGACAACTTTGGTTTCTTGCCAAACCACAGTTCATAAGGCGTCGTCTCAACGGATTTTGATGGTGCCCTATTTAACGTGAATGCGGCCGTCTCTAAAGCATATCCCCAAAATGATAGCGGTAAATCAGTAAGAGACATCATAGATCGCACCATATCTAGTAAAGTACGATTACGACGTTCGGACACACCATTACGCTGTGGTGTTCCGGGTGGCGTGAGTTGCGAAACTATTCCACACTTTTTCAAATGTACACCAAACTCGTAACTCAAATATTCTCCTCCACGATCAGATCGTAGAAACTTTATTTTCTTGTTACGATGATTTTCAACTTCACTCTGAAATTCTTTGAACTTTTCAAATGTTTCAGACTTATGTTTCATTAAGTAAATATACCCATATCTGCTTAAATCATCTGTGAAGGTGAGAAAATAACGATATCCGCCACGAGCCTCAATATTCATCGGGCCACATACATCGGTATGTATGATTTCCAACAAATCTGTTGCTCTCTCCATAGTACCGGAGAACGGTGTTTTAGTCATCTTGCCCATGAGGCACGGTTCGCAAGTACCAAGTGATTCATAATCAAGTGGTTCCAAAAGTCCATCGGTATGGAGTTTCTTCATGCGCTTTATACCGATATGACCTAAACGACAGTGCCACAAATAAGTTGCACTTTCATTATCAACTCTGCATCTTTTGGCTTCAACATTATGAATATGTGTATTACTACTATCGAGATTCAATAAAAATAGACCACTCTTCAAGCGTGCATGACCATAAAAGATATTACTCATATAAATAGAACAACCATTATTCTTTGATTTAAATGAATAACCGTCTCGCATTAAACAAGATCCAGATATAATGTTCATGCTCAACGCTGGCACCAAATAACAATTACTTATGTCTAATATTAATCCCGAAGGTAGATGTAGAGGTAGCGTGCCGACTGCGATCACATCGACTTTGGAACCGTTTCCCACGCGCATCGTCACCTCGTCCTTTGCCAGTGCCCGCTTATTCTGTAGTCCCTGTTTCGAGTTGCAAATATTAGCAATAGAACCAGTATCAAATACCCAGGTGCTACTGCGAGCTCTAGTAAGGTACACATCAATAACATGTATATCACATATACCTTTGTTCACCTTGCCATCCTTCTTATCCGCCAAATACTTGGGGCAGTTCCGCTTCCAGTGACCAGTCTGCTTGCAGTAGAAGCACTCAGTTTCAGGCTTAGGTCCAGACTTGGGTTTCTTCTCTTGAGCAGCAACTTGCTTGCCGTTCTTCTTGAAGTTCCCCTTTTTCTTCCCTTTGCCCTTTTTCTTGAAACTAGTGGTCTTGTTAACCATCAACACTTGATGCTCCTTCTTGATTTCTACCTCCGCAGCTTTCAGCATTGCGAAGAGCTCGGGAATAGTCTTGTTCATCCCTTGCATATTATAGTTCATTACGAAGCTCTTGTAGCTTGATGGCAGTGATTGGAGAATTCTGTCGATGACGCAATCATCCGGAAGATTAACTCCCAATTGAATCAAGTGATTATTATACCCAGACATTTTGAGTATATGCTCACTGACAGAACTGTTCTCCTCCATCTTGCAGCTATAGAACTTATTGGAGACTTCATATCTCTCAATCCGGGCATTTGCTTGAAATATTAACTTCAACTCCTGGAACATCTCATATGCTCCATGACGTTCAAAACGTCGTTGAAGTCCCGATTCTAAGCCGTAAAGCATGGCACACTGAACTATCGAGTAGTCATCAGCTTTGCTCTGCCAGACGTTCATAACATCTGGCGTTGCTCCAGCAGCAGGCCTGGCACCCAGCGGTGCTTCTAGGACGTAATTCTTCTGTGCAGCAATGAGGATAATCCTCAAGTTACGGACCCAGTCCGTGTAATTGCTACCATCATCTTTCAACTTTGCTTTCTCAAGGAACGCATTAAAATTCAACGGAACAACAGCACGAGCCATCTATCTACAATCAACATAAACAAGCAAGATACTATCAGGTACTAAGTTCATGATAATATTTAAGTTCAATTAATCATATTATTTAAGAACTCCCACTTAGATAGACATCCCTCTAATCCTCTAAGTGATTACGTGATCCAAATCAACTAAACCATAACCGATCATCACGTGAGATGGAGTAGTTTTCAATGGTGAACATCGTTATGTTGATCATATCTACTATATGATTCACGCTCGACCTTTCGGTCTCCGTGTTCCGAGGCCATATCTGCATATGCTAGGCTCGTCAAGTTTAACCTGAGTATTCTGCGTGTGCAAAAACTGGCTTGCTCCCGTTGTAGATGGACGTAGAGCTTATCACACCCCGATCATCACGTGGTGTCTGGGCACGACGAACTTTGGCAACGGTGCATACTCAGGGAGAACACTTCTTGATAATTTAATGAGAGATCATCTTATAATGCTACCGTCAATCAAAGCAAGATAAGATGCATAAAAAGATAAACATCACATGCAATCAGTATAAGTGATATGATATGGCCATCATCATCTCGTGCTTGTGATCTCCATCTCCGAAGCACCGTCATGATCACCATCGTCACCGGCGCGACACCTTGATCTCCATCGTAGCATCGTTGTCGTCTCGCCAATCTTATGCTTTCACGACTATCACTACCGTTTAGTAATAAAGTTAAGCATTACATCGCGATTGCATTGCATACAATAAAGCGACAACCATATGGCTCCTGCCAGTTGCCGATAACTTGGTTACAAAACATGATCATCTCATACAATAAAATTCAGCATCATGCCTTGACCATATCACATCACAACATGCCCTGCAAAAACAAGTTAGACGTCCTCTACTTTGTTGTTGCATTTTTTACGTGGCTGCTACGGGCTTAAGTAAGAACCAATCTCACCTACGCATCAAAACCACAACGATAGTTTGTCAAATAGACTCCGTTTTAACCTTCGCAAGGACCGGGCGTAGCCATACTTGGTTCAACTAAAGTTGGAGAGACAGTCGCCCGCAAGCCATCTCTGTGCAAAGCACGTCGAGGGAACCGGTCTCGCGTAAGCGTACGCGTAAGGTTGGTCTGGGTCGTCTCGTCCAACAATACCGCCGAACCAAAATATGACATGCTGGTAGGCAGTATGACTTGTATCGTCCACAACTCACTTGTGTTCTACTCGTGCATATAACATCAACATCAATAACCAGGCTCGGATGCCACTGTTGGGTTTCGTAGTAATTTCAAAAAATTTCCTACGTGCACACAGGATCATGTGATGCATAGCAACGAGAGGAGAGTGTTGTCTACGTACCCAACGCAGACCGACTGCGGAAGCGATGACACGACGTAGAGGAAGTAGTCGTACGTCTTCACGATCCAACCGATCAAGCACCGAAACTACGGCACCTCCGAGTTCGAGCACACGTTCAGCTCGATGACGATCCCCGGACTCCGATCCAGCAAAGTGTCGGGGAAGAGTTTCGTCAGCACGACGGCGTGGTGACGATCTTGATGAATTACAGCAGCCGGGCTTCGCCTAAACTCCGCTACAGTATTATCGAGGAATATGGTGGCAGGGGGCACCGCACACGGCTAAGGAATCGATCACGTGGATCAACTTGTGTCAACTTGTGTGTTTAGAGGTGCCCCTGCCTCCGTATATAAAGGAGCCAAGGGGGGGAGGGGGCGCCGGCCAGGAGGAGGTGGCGCAGGAGGAGTCCTACTCCTACCGGAAGTAGGACTCCCCTCCAATCCTATTCCAACTAGGAATCCCCAAAGGGGGAAAGAGGAGAAGGGTGGCCGGCCACCTCTCCTAGTCCTAATAGGACTAGGGGAAGGGGGGAGGCGCGCAGCCCTGGTGGGCAGCCCTTTCACCTTTCCACTAAGGCCCATGAAGGCCCATATGGTTCCCGGGGGGTTCCGGTAACCTCCCGGTAACCCGGTAAAATCCTGATTTCACCCGGAACACTTCCGATGTCCAAACATAGACTTCCAATATATCAATCTTTACGTCTCGACCATTTCGAGACTCCTAGTCATGTCCGTGATCACATCCGGGACTCCGAACAACCTTCGGTACATCAAAATGCATAAACTCATAATATAACTGTCATCGTAACCTTAAGCGTGCGGACCCTACGGGTTCGAGAACAATGTAGACATGACCGAGACACGTCTCTGGTCAATAACCAATAGCGGGACCTGGATGCCCATATTGGCTCCTACATATTCTAAGAAGATCTTTATCGGTCAGACCGCATAACAACATACGTTGTTCCCTTTGTCATCGGTATGTTACTTGCCCGAGATTCGATCGTCGGTATCCAATACCTAGTTCAATCTCGTTACCGGCAAGTCTCTTTACTCGTTCCGTAATACATCATCTCACAACTAACATATTAGTTGTAATGCTTGCAAGGCTTATGTGATGTGTATTACCGAGAGGGCCCAGAGATACCTCTCCGACAATCAGAGTGACAAATCCTAATCTCGAAATACGCCAACCCAACATCGACCATTGGAGACACCTGTAGTACTCCTTTATAATCACCCAGTTACGTTGTGACATTTGGTAGTACCCAAAGTGTTCCTCCGGTAAACGGGAGTTGCATAATCTCATAGTCATAGGAACATGTATAAGTCATGAAGAAAGAAATAGCAACATACTAAACGATCGGGTGCTAAGCTAATGGAATGGGTCATGTCAATCAGATCATTCTACTAATGATGTGACCTCGTTAATCAAATAACAACTCATTGTTCATGGTTAGGAAACATAACCATCTTTGATTAACGAGCTAGTCAAGTAGAGGCATACTAGTGACACTCTGTTTGTCTATGTATTCACACATGCATTATGTTTCCGGTAAATACAATTCTAGCATGAATAATAAACATTTATCATGATTATAAGGAAATAAATAATAACTTTATTATTGCCTCTAGGGCATATTTCCTTCAGTACTTCTTCACACACGCTCTCGCCACTTATCACCCTGTACACTTCATGTACCTCGGCAACCTTCAAGAGGAAGCCGGGCGAGGGAGTCGGCCACGACCTGACTAACCAACAAGTCTCTAGTCCAGGTTTATCGCCTATTCGGGTTCCATTCGCAAGGAGATCCGGTCGGTGTGTCGCTCATGGCCCCAAACGATGTGTGCAGGGTTCCCAAGCCCACCATCCGGGTGCCACTTGGTACATCGTGCCACTGTGTCTAGTCTGTCCCAAGCCCACCTGTACCGGGTGCCACTTGGTAGACTACTAACACTACCTACAAACACCAGAAACTAGTTGCAACTCCTGGACAGATATCGAGTTGATTAATAAGTCGAGAGGGGCACTTAAGCATTCCAATGCGTGGTAGTAGCTGTTCATGGATCACAAACATAGAACTCAGTTCCTAAGGACGGCTGCAATGAGACAACCCACCATGTACTCCTACATGGCCTCTCACCGCTACCTTTACCAAATCGTGTTCACACACTTAGCTCTCAACAGTAGGACATGTTCACCACATTCCAATTCATCCCCGATGAATCAGACCTGACTCAACTTTAAACAGTAGCAGGCATGACAAACAAACATGAATGAGTAGGCACATCAGGGCTCAAACAACTCCTACTCATGCTAGTGGGTTTCATCTATTTACTATGGCAATGACAGGTCATGCAGAGGAAAAGGGGTTCAACTACCGCAGCATGTAACAGTTGAATCGTTGTTGTCCTAATGAAGTAAATGAGAGCAGGAGCGAGAGAGTGGGATTGTATCGGAATGAACAAGGGGGTTTTGCTTGCCTGGCACTTCTGCAGATAGTATAGATCTTCATCGGTGTCATTGAATTCATCGCTGGATCAACGTCTACTGAGGGGGGACAAATACCGGCAACTGATAAAGAACACAATCAACACATGGCGATATGCAACAATATGATGCATGCTATGACATGGCAATATGAAAGTGTTTTGGGCTGATGCAACAAAAAGTCATTTTAATTGAAGTGGAATTCAAAACTATATCAAATTCCAACTCCAAACCTATTATGAAATTTGCCCTAATCATGTTTCATCCTAAATAGTGAGGTTAACTTGCTCAAACATGCTTGAAAATGGTACAAATGGATTCCTTGAATTTTTTTGATAATTTTTCGTATATAATTTATCTTATTTGGAGTTACGGTTGAATTTCTATGATTTTTCAAAGTTTTGGATATTTTCTGAATTAAACAAATCATTTCAGATTTATTTCAAATCCAGAAAAGGATTACAGCGTCAGCCTGACATCATCATGACGTCAGCAGGTCAACGGGCGCGGTCCAGGTCAAACCTGACGTGTGGGTCCCGTTGGTCAGTGTGACAAGGTAGGAACAGAGGCTGACCAGTGGGGCCAAGTCAATGCTGACTGGGCAGGTCAAACCTGACAGCCTGGGCCCACTGGACTTAAACAAATCCTAAATAGAAACTAATCCATGTTAATTAAGGGTGTGGGTCCCGTGTGTCAGTGAGCATGGGGGTTAGTTAGTGGCGTCATTAGCCACTAATGACAGCGCCGTCGACACGGCCGGAGTTAAGCCGCCGGCGACCTTCCCGCGCGGCGGAGTCCACATGGGACGGTGCTACAGGAGGCGGCTGGGCGAGAGAAGGGCACAGGGAGGAGGCCCTCGCTCGTGCGCATCCAACGGAGCAGGTGGAAGGCTGCGGGGTGAACGGAGCTCGCCGGAAGTGAGCTCGCGGCGGCGCCGGAGTTCGGGTCAGTGCGGGGTTGCGGCTGCAGCGCTCGGGCAAGCAAACGAAGTGGCTAGGCAGCCTCTTGGAGGCGCCAGGAGCGTGTCAGTGCCCCTGGAGCGAGCAGGAGAGGCTCTGGAGCGCGGGCTCGCCGGCCATGGCGGACGGCGGCCTCGGTTTCATGGGTGATGAGGCTAGAGGAAGAATTCGAGCAGGGGAGTATGGGGGAAACGACCAGTAGCTCACAGTGCGTCGTTTGAAGTACTCGTCAGCTCGGGGGTGGCTCTGGAGACGACGGAGTGGCGACGGCGATCGACGGCGCTGGAGCTTGAAGATGAAGTCGATGGCGGCGATACGGCGCGTCTCCGGTTGCTTGGTTCGTCGAGGAGGCATAGATGACGGAGGCGAAGCCCATGGGCACTTCAGAGGGGCGAGGGGGTGGCAGTGGCTGTTACTACGGCGAACGGCGGCGACGGCGGTTCTCGGTCTCGCTTGGGGCCAAGAGATAGAGGAGGGGAGGAGCTCCAGGGAGAGAGGGGAAAGTGACAGGGGACCGAGGAGGGTCGCGTGGCGATGCTAGAAGGGCCGAGGCGTCGCGGTGGAAGCAGGAGGTGGCCGGGCGTGCGCCGGCACGCGGTGGCCACGCGCCTCTGTCCTTCTGTCAAAGGAGGAAGAAGACCGGGGAGCCCCTGGTGGGTTGGGCCAGATCAGGAGCTGGGCCGGCTCTGCTGCAGGTGAGAAGCCCAGGTGAGAAGCCCAGAACTAAATGGACTTATCCAAAGCTACACAACAATTTCCAGAATTATTGAACATATATTTATTATATAATAAATATAGATCCAATTCAAATAGTTATTGAATTAACTTCAAATGCCCAAAATAATATTTCTGAAACTCCAAAAATATTGGTTTGAATTTTACCTCTTGCCAATATTTTTTACAGAATAACAGGAACATTTCCTTGGACTCATTTGAAAAGATTTTTAATGTTGATTATTTCTGAAGTGATTTCTGAGGGTTTCAACTAACCTCAATTCAACTTTCAGAATTTAGACATGATGCATGGATGCTCTCTTATGCAATTATTGCAAACAACTCTAGGGCTGTGACAACTCAACCCCACTAAACAAGAATCTCGTCTCGAGATTCAAGTCGTGAGGTAAGAAGACAGAGGGGACACAAAGCTAACAACACGATCTTCATGATCCAACTGCCCTTCCCGAGGATGTTGATTCATTTGCATCATCTTGATCTTAACGTCTTTGCTTTCGGGATCTTCATCCAGCATGATGACGGCAGAAAGAAATTCTACATGAATCGATCTCCTCGAGGATCGAGCACTCAAGATCAACTCATGGAGTGAGATATAAAACATCTCTTGAGCGGAGACACGAAACACACATCAGGGGTGATGGAAAGAAGTGGATGATAAAGGTTCAAATTTGGTAGGCAACAATTCCACGCTTAAGATGATGGTGTATGGTTTCAAAGTAGCGAGGAGATAATTGCCATGATACCATAACGAGACATCTTAAAGAAGGTGACTCGCAGAAATATTCCCTTAAGTGGCAAAAAGAATTACTTTTGATTCAGAGATCACTGAAACTCTTCTCACCAGCCTGAGGCAATCACAAACGATCGCGTGAAGGAGCTTGAAGAAATGGTATACAAATACTAGAATGGATGATGTGGACTACCTTGTTGAAGGCAACACAATGGATGATTTCTTCTTATCATCGAGAAAGGATAGGGTCTAGGGTAAGCCCACTTTTGAAGATGATCCTGCACAACAACTACTGAGGTGCAAGCTGGGAACAAAATGCAAATGTTGGAAATGATTCTGGTAACTGGGGAAGAACTCAACAGTCGAGAGTGAGTCCACTGTTTGAAAAGGTTATAACATAACCGAGGAAACTGGAAGCAAATCCCAGTTAACGCCAACGGTAAAACCTAGTGCTTGTGCGTGCTCTCAAGAACTTGAGCATCTCCATATTCATCAAGGTTTTACCAATATCCGTGTCAAGGATCCTGGCAACACAACATACCACCATGATGAATGGTGATGGATGATGCAGATGCAAAGGAAGATAACACTTTCTTAGATTTCACCTTAGCGAGGCCAAGGGAACAAAATCTGGATGATCGACCGAGAGACATATAGCACTCCGCTTCTAATGTTCTCCTTGATGTGCTAGCGTAATCCATTCATAGATATGGTTTGATATCTAGGACATCAAGTAAAAGGTCGGACTTCGGGAACACAAAAATCCATAAGGAACAACTATTGGAATAATCCTACAAAATCCTAATGGGGAGGTGGTCAACTTTCTCAATCAAGATACTACAATAATAAGTCCTCCGGCCGGGTGTGTTGGTCACGACATCCACTTTACCGGTTATCGAGAGACCGATATTATAGTTCTTGGAAAATGCTCCAACCATCATATCTGCCTGAGATTCAGATCTGGTTGGTGTCAGGATATTCCAGACTCATCAAGTCTAGAGAGAAAAAAAGAAAGTTTGCAACACAAGTTGACGAGATGACGTTGCAGGATTCTCGGGAAATGGACTATGGTGGTAAGCTCCAAAACATGAGCCGGTTCTGCTACAAACATGTGAACACACTGTCCCAGACAAGCATGACCACGTAGTAGTCTTATAATGAAACACTACCGAGTTAAGGTGGGGAACCATCATCGAGGATATCGAGGTCTTGTGCATTACCATGGATTAGCACTTAACTCCTTCTCCTAGAACAAATCATTCAGTGGCTTGGTGTGCTAGGGACACATATGGACTGGAGGTAATTAATCTACCAAACCATAGAATACTTTGCACGTATGCATAACTAACTTGGGATGGTACCAGAGGAAACAAAACAATCTTTCTCGAACTTATGGCAGCAACTTGCTCCAAATGCACATGAATTTGAGGAAGTCACTTCTTCCATCCAAGCATAAGCTTCATGAACGGAACACGAAGGCATTGCTTACAAAGTTTCCAATGCTAGGTTGATGTTCAACATGAATCATGGGGGAGACAAAATGTTGCTGATGGGTTCAACAGCAACTCATCGGAATTTCCATATCACTGGACTTCCACCATCATGTGAACACGGCGATAGCATTGCTCAGACCCAAAGGATGTAATGGTGTATGCTCGAGGAACCAACCACGAGTAAGACAATATTACGCACATCGTTGGTTCTGATTTGATTTGACAATAGCCCATACTCAAATCAAAGTTTTGACAAGGCAATAGATCCAACAACTGATCACGAGGACCAATCGACGGAGATATCATCTTCCTTCAACACACACACAAAAGATATCTCGTGACACGAACTAAGTCAGACAAGCTTTTATCCTCCAACTCTTCAAGTTGTTGTTTAGCTTAACCAACTCGCTCGGGGGTATCCAACACAGATTCTTGGAGAACGGATGGTTTAGAGAAAAACCAACATGATCACGAACTCAACATAGCGATCAGGGAACAACCTGGTAATACTTCCGAGAAGATATTTGGAAAATCACAAACCACCGATATGTTACTTAGCTCGAGCACAATCTTGCTTTTCGGGGCAAGACGATATGATCAAGGGAGCGAGGGATTGACACAATCCTAACTCATTGATCGAAGAGTGCACCAGGAAATATGGACTAGGTAGCACTTAGGATGATGGTTTGATAACCAGCACGCTAAGAATGAGAGTATGGTCCATTTACTACCAAGCAACGAGGTTGCTAGGAGTATTGATTTCACACATCACAGTTCACTTCTCGGCATTCCGGTTACAACAACACGGGACCAAAGAATGAATAATGATGGCGATAAGTATCATTGCGTCAAGAATTCATAAGAGGTGGTGCAATTTTCATGACATTCTTGACATAAATATGGTAACACTCCAAGGTAGAACAGAGCAAAACTGGGTTGGCATTTTGATTTGTGGAATACAACTACTTTGACCCAATCCTAGAAATGGATGAGGTACTGGAGTTTGTTTCTCCTAGTCATTCCGGAATAGAATGGCTCGATGGACAACAAAAATAATAGGCATCAATAACACGAATGCACGACATAAACTTGGCTATCAACTGATAGACAAGGATCGGAATACAACTACAGAGGGACAACTCAAAGGAACATATATCTTTCTGAGTTGTGGATGCATAGGTTAGTATGTCGAACAAGTTCAACATATTTCTTCCGGATAACCCATGCTGAGAGGTAGGACCGGCAGAGTCACAATTATGAATGGAGAACTCCTCAGGAGTACTCTAATGGTGATCTTTTGGTTCAAAGAACTACTGCCTTAATAGTTCATGGTATTTGGAAGAAGGAAATACCATGGACCTCGAGGAATATCGCAAAGGTTACTAATATCCTAAAGGAACTAGCAGCAATATCAACACGAAGTGAACAGAGTGATTCTTGGGTCAAGAACACAGGAGTAGAATACCTACTACCAAATGGCATCATAGGATGCTTTCAAGAATGATGGCCAGAATCATCACACGAGGAACAAAAAACATAGCTAGATTACTAGGTAATCTTCTGAGACACCTAGGGCCATAATACTAACTCCAACATACATATCAAGGCAACGGAGTACCTCAACAGACCGATTAGTGTGCTTAATCTGGCCTAAAGGAACATCGAGAACGGAAAGAAGGGATTTGCAAATGCATCGGACTATTTAGAAACCTGGGATGACTCGGACAGCATAACAGCCGTAATTGCTCAAAAATAGTTGAGACATCTTGCAAAATAGTGGCATAACCCTGGGATGACTCGGTCCAAGTTTCCATATCCGAGGAATCCAGCTATTCGAATAGATAATGATAACCCTGCAGGGGTGTACTTCTTCACACATGCTCTCGCCACTTATCGCCCTGTACACGTCATGTACCTCGGCAACCTTCAAGCGGAAGCCGGGCGAGGGAGTCGGCCACGACCTAACTAACCAACAAGTCTCTAGTCCAGGTTTATCGCCTATTCGGGTTCCATCCGCAAGGAGATCCGGTCGGGGTGTCGCTCACGGCCCCAAATGATGTGTGCAGGGTTCCCAAGCCCACCATCTGGGTGCCACTTGGTACACCGTGCCACTGTGTCTAGTCTGTCCCAAGCCCACCTATACCGGGTGCCACTTGGTAGACTACTAACACTACCTACAAACACCAAAAACTAGTTGCAACTCATGGACAGATATCGAGTTGATTAATAAGTCGAGAGGGGCACTTAAGCATTCCAATGCGTGGTAGTAGTTGTTCATGGATCACAAACACAGAACTCAGTTCCTAAGGACGGCTGCAATGAGACAACCCACCATGTACTCCTACATGGCCTCTCACCGCTACCTTTACCAAATCGTGTTGACACACTTAGCTCTCAACAGTAGGACATGATCACCACATTCCAATTCATCCCCGATGAATCAGACCTGACTCAACTTTAAACAGTAGCAGGCATGACAAACAAACATGAATGAGTAGGCACATCAGGGCTCAAACAACTCCTACTCATGCTAGTGGGTTTCATCTATTTACTGTGGCAATGACAGGTCATGCGGAGGAAAAGGGGTTCAACTACCGCAGCATGTAACAGTTGAATCGTTGTTGTCCTAATGCAGTAAAAGAGAGCAGGAGCGAGAGAGTGGGATTGTATCGGAATGAACAAGGAGGTTTTGCTTGCCTGGCACTTCTGAAGATAGTATAGCTCTTCATCGGTGTCATCGAATTCATCGCTGGATCAACATCTACTAAGGGGGGACAAACACCGGCAACTGATAAAGAACACAATCAACACATGGCGATATGCAACAATATGATGCATGCTATGACATGGCAATATGAAAGTGTTTTGGGCTGATGCAACAAAAAGTCATTTTAATTGAAGTGGAATTCAAAACTATATCAAATTCCAACTCCAAACCTATTATGAAATTTTCCCTAATCATGTTTCATCCTAAGCAATGAGGTTAACTTGCTCAAACATGCATGAAAATGGTACAGATGGATTCCTTGAATTTTTTTGATAATTTTTCATATATAATTTATCTTATTTGGAGTTACGGTTGAATTTCTATGATTTTTCAAAGTTTTGGATATTTTCTGAATTAAACAAATCATTTCTGATTTATTTAAAATCCAGAAAAGGATTACTGCGTCAGCCTGACATCATCATGACGTCAGCAGGTCAACGGGCGCGGTCCAGGTCAAACCTGATGTGTGGGTCCCGTTGGTCACTGTGACAAGGCAGGAACAGAGGCTGACCAATGGGGCCGGGTCAATGCTGACTGGGCAGGTCAAACCTGACAGCCTGGGCCCACTGGACTTAAACAAATCCTAAACAGAAACTAATCCAGGTTAATTAAGGGTGTGGGTCCCGTGTGTTAGTGAGCATGGGGGTTAGTTAGTGGCGTCATTAGCCACTAATGACAGCGCCGTTGACACGGCCGGAGTTAAGCCGCCGGCGACCTTCCCGCGTGGCGGAGTCCACACGGGACGGCGCTACAGGAGGTCGCTAGGCGAGAGAAGGGCACAGGGAGGAGGCCCTCGCTCGTGTGCATCCAACGGAGCAGGTGGAAGGCCGTGGGGTGAACGGAGCTTGCCGGAAATGAGCTCGCGGCGGCGCCGGAGTTTGGGTCAGTGCGGGGTTGCGGCTGCAGCGCTCGGGCGAGCAAACGAAGTGGCTAGGCAGCCTCTTGGAGGCACCAGTAGCATGTCAATGCCCCTAGAGCGAGCAGGAGAGGCTCTGGAGCGCGGGCTCGCCGGCCATGGCAGACGGCGGCCTCGGTTTCAAAGGCAATGAGGCTAGAGGAAGAATTCGAGCAGGGGAGTATGGGGGAAAAGACCAGTAGCTCATAGTGCGTCGTTTGAAGTACTCGTCAGCTCGGGGGTGGCTCTGGAGATGACGGAGTGGCGACAGCGATCGCCGGCGCTGGAGCTTGAAGATGATGTCGATGGCGGCGATACGGCGCGTCTCCGGTTGCTTGGCTTGTCGAGGAGGCATAGATGACGGAGGCGGAGCCCATAGGCACTTCAGAGGGGCGAGGGGGTGGCGGTGGCTTTTACTACGGCGAACGGCGGCGACGGTGGTTCTCGGTCTCGCTTGGGGCCGAGAGATAGAGGAGGGGAGGAGCTCCAGGGAGAGAGGGGAAAGTGACAGGGGACCGAGGAGGGTCGCGTGGCGATGCTAGAAGGGTCGAGGCGTCGCGGTGGAAGCAGGAGGCGGCCGGGCGTGCGCCGGCGCGCGGTGGCCATGCGCCTCTGTCCTTCTGTCAAAGGAGGAAGAAGACCGGGGAGCCCCTGGTGGGCTGGGCCAGATCAGGAGCTGGGCCGGCTCTGCTGCAGGTGAGAAGCCCAGGTGAGTCCTTCTCTCTCTCTCTTTTATTAATTGTTCTGTTTTTCTATTTTTGCTAATATGTTTTGATTCAGTTCAAAGACCAAACCATTTTCAAAATTCATGAAAATAATTGTGTGAACTAAATGGACTTATCCAAAGCTACACAACAATTTCCAGAATTATTGAACATATATTATTATATAATAAATATAGATCCAATTCAAATAGTTATTGAATTAACTTCAAATGCCCAAAATAATATTTCTGAAACTCCAAAAATATTGGTTTGAATTTTACCTCTTGCCAATATTTTTTTTACAGAATAACAGGAACATTTCCTTGGACTCATTTGAAAAGATTTTTAATGTTGATTATTTCTGAAGTGATTTCTGAGGGTTTCAACTAACCTCAACTCAACTTTCAGAATTTAGACATGATGCATGGATGCTCTCTTATGCAACTATTGCAAACAACTCTAGGGCTGTGACATCTTGTTTCTTAGGGGCAATGGTGGTTGCATCTATAGATTTTTGTCCAAATCTAGGCTTGAGTTGGTTGGAGAAGGCAACTAGACTATCTCGATTAGAGTTTGGTACGAATATTTTTGAATTTGGTAGGCCGGTAGTGTCGGATCTGACCATGGTAGTAGGAAACCGTTGTTTCACCGCCTCGTGCTGTAGGAAACTAATGTTTCTCCGCCTCAAGTAGTACTACCGCTCTCATTAGAGCGGTACTACCGCTTGACCTCGAGCGGTACTACCGCTCTCTTTGAGGTGGTACTACCGCTTGGGGCGGTACTACCGCGGGCATGTCACGGTACTACCGCTGCATGCCAAATTCCATCATTTTCCTGCCTTACCTTGATCATTTTGTTGAGTTTGTTGGCTTATGCTCGTTCTTTCTGGTTGTTTTGCGTGTTCTTGTGGTTGGCTCCAGGTGATGACCATTCCGAGCAGCAAGGTCGCCATATCAACCCCGGGCGTGCTACATCAAAACGCTACCGCACCTCAGAGCCAGCCGGTGGTTCCTCGAGCACCCAACCGCCTCCAGCAAGTGCATCTGCAAGTGTTCCTCCACCTCCTCAGCAATCGAAGCGATCCGCCAACAAGCCCAAGGGGAAGACTGTGACTGAGATGACCAACAAGGAGTTTTGGGAGAAGCGTCGCCGCAACCCCTATGCGGTGGACCAAGAACCCACTTTGGTCAACCGCCCGTTCTGGAACCGTTTTCAGTTTGCCATCTACTTTGATGTGATCAAGGCCAAGAAGAATCTTTTTGTTGATGTTCGCTCCATTGACACTGATGCTATGGAGAACGACCCGGAGTACTTTGGCGAAGCCCTTCAGATGTGCAATCAGCTGAACATTCTCAGGATCATGCAATTCAACAAGGATTTCAATGCGGATTTTGTTGGGTTTCGTAGTAATTTCAAAAAAATTCCTACGCACACACGGGATCATGTGATGCATAGCAACGAGGGGAGAGTATTGTCTACATACCCAACACAGACCGACTACGGAAGCGATGACACGACGTAGAGGAAGTAGTCGTACGTCTTCTCGATCCAACCGATCAAGTACCGAAACTACGGCACCTCCGAGTTCGAGCACACGTTCAGCTCGATGACGATCCCCGGACTCCGATCCAGCAAAGTGTCGGGGAAGAGTTTCGTCAGCACGACGGCGTGGTGACGATCTTGATGAACTACAGCAGCAGGGCTTCGCCTAAACTCCGCTACAGTATTATCGAGGAATATGGTGGCAGGGGGCACCGCACACGGCTAAGGAATAGATCACGTGGATCAACTTGTGTCAACTTGTGTGTTTAGAGGTGCCCCTGCCTCCGTATATAAAGGAGGAGAGGAGGGGAGGCTGGCCGGACAAGGGGGGGAGGCGCAGGAGAGTCCTACTCCCACTTGGAGTAGGATTCCCCCTCCAATCCTAGTCCAACTAGGATTCCTCGGAGGGGAAAAGAGGAGGAAGGGGCCGGCCACCTCTCCTAGTCCTAATAGGACTAGGGGAAGGGGGGGCGCGCAGCCCATCTAGGGCAGCCCCTTCTCTTTTCCACTAAGGCCCACTATGGCCCAAATAGCTCCCGGGGGGTTCCGGTAACCCTCCCGGTATTCCGGTAAAATCCCGATTTCACCCGGAACACTTCCGATATCCAAATATAGGCTTCCAATATATCAATCTTTACGTCTCGACCATTTCGAGACTCCTCGTCATGTCCGTGATCACATCCGGGACTCCGAACAACCTTCGGTACATCAAAATGCATAAACTCATAATATAACTGTCATCGTAACCTTAAGCGTGCGGACCCTACGGGTTCGAGAACAATGTAGACATGACCGAGACACGTCTCTGGTCAATAACCAATAGCGGGACCTGGATGCCCATATTGGCTCCTACATATTCTACGAAGATCTTTATCGGTCAAACCGCATAACAACATACGTTGTTCCCTTTGTCATCGGTATGTTACTTGCCCGAGATTCGATCGTCGGTATCCAATACCTAGTTCAATCTCATTACCGGCAAGTCTCTTTACTCGTTCCGTAATACATCATCTCACAACTAACATATTAGTTGTAATGCTTGCAAGGCTTATGTGATGTGTATTACCGAGAGGGCCCAGAGATACCTCTCCGACAATCGGAGTGACAAATCCTAATCTCGAAATATGCCAACCCAACATCGACCATTGGAGACACCTGTAGTACTCCTTTATAGTCACCCATTTACGTTGTGACGTTTGGTAGTACCCAAAGTGTTCCTCCGGTAAACGGGAGTTGCATAATCTCATAGTCATAGGAACATGTATAAGTTATGAAGAAAGCAATAGCAACATACTAAACGATCGGGTGCTAAGCTAATGGAATGGGTCATGTCAATCAGATCATTCTGCTAATGATGTGACCTCGTTAATCAAATAACAACTCATTGTTCATGGTTAGGAAACATAACCATCTTTGATTAACGAGCTAGTCAAGTAGAGGCATACTAGTGACACTTTGTTTGTCTATGTATTCACACACATGTATTATGTTTCCGGTAAATACAATTCTAGCATGAATAATAAACATTTATCATGATTATAAGGAAATAAATAATAACTTTATTATTGCCTCTAGGGCATATTTCCTTCAGTCTCCCACTTGCACTAGAGTCAATAATCTAGATTACACTGTAATGATTCTAACACCCATGGAGCCTTGGTGCTGATCATGTTTTGCTCGTGGAAGAGGCTTAGTCAATGGGTCTGCAACATTCAGATTCGTATGTATCTTGCAAATCTCTATGTCTCCCACCTGGACTAGATCCCGGATGGAGTTGAAGCGTCTCTTGATGTGTTTGGTCCTTTTGTGAAATCTGGATTCCTTTGCCAAGGCAATTGCACCAGTATTGTCACAAAAGATTTTCATTGGACCCGATGCACTAGGTATGACACCTAGATCGGATATGAACTCCTTCATCCAGACTCCTTCATTTGCTGCTTCCGAAGCAGCTATGTATTCCGCTTCACATGTAGATCCCGCTACAACGCTTTGTTTAGAACTGCACCAACTGACAGCTCCACCGTTTAATGTAAACACGTATCCGGTTTGCGATTTAGAATCGTCCGGATCAGTGTCAAAGCTTGCATCAACGTAACCTTTTACGGTGAGCTCTTTGTCACCTCCATATACGAGAAACATATCCTTAGTCCTTTTCAGGTATTTCAGGATGTTCTTGACCGCTGTCCAGTGATCCACTCCTGGATTACTTTGGTACCTCCCTGCTAAACTTATAGCAAGGCATACATCAGGTCTGGTACACAGCATTGCATACATGATAGATCCTATGGCTGATGCATAGGGAACATCTTTGATATTCTCTCTATCTTCTGCAGTGGTCGGGCATTGGGTCTTACTCAATTTCACACCTTGTAATACAGGCAAGAACCCTTTCTTCGCTTGATCCATTTTGAACTTCTTCAAAATTTTGTCAAGGTATGTGCTTTGTGAAAGTCCAATTAAGCGTTTTGATCTATCTCTATAGATCTTAATGCCTAATATGTAAGCAGCTTCACCGAGGTCTTTCATTGAAAAACTTTTATTCAAGTATCCCTTTATGCTATCCAGAAATTCTATATCATTTCCAATCAGTAATATGTCATCCACATATAATATCAGAAATGCTATAGAGCTCCCACTCACTTTCTTGTAAATACAGGCTTCTCCGAAAGTCTATATAAAACCAAATGCTTTGATCACACTATCAAAACGTTTATTCCAACTCCGAGAGGCTTGCACCAGTCCATAAATGGATCGCTGGAGCTTGCACACTTTGTTAGCTCCCTTTGGATCGACAAAACCTTCCGGTTGCATCATATACAACTCTTCTTCCAGAAATCCATTCAGGAATGCAGTTTTGACATCCATCTGCCAAATTTCATAATCATAAAATGCGGCAATCGCTAACATGATTCGGACGGACTTAAGCATCGCTACGGGTGAGAAGGTCTCATCGTAGTCAATCCCTTGAACTTGCCGAAAACCTTTTGCGACAAGTCGAGCTTTGTAGACAGTAACATTACCATCAGCGTCAGTCTTCTTCTTAAAGATCCATTTATTCTCAATTGCTTGCTGATCATCGGGCAAGTCAACCAAAGTCCATACTTTGTTCTCATACATGGATCCCATCTCAGATTTCATGGCTTCAAGCCACTTTGCGGAATCTGGGCTCACCATCGCTTCTTCATAGTTCGTAGGTTCATCATGATCTAGTAGCATGACCTCCAGAACAGGATTACCGTACCACTCTGGTGCGGATCTTACTCTGGTTGATCTACGAGGTTCAGTAGTATCTTGATCTGAAGTTTCATGATCATTATCATTGGCTTCCTCACTAACTGGTGTAGATGTCACTGAAACAGTTTTCTGTGATGAACTACTTTCCAGTAAGGGAGCAGGTACAGTTACCTCGTCAAGTTCTACTTTCCTCCCACTCACTTCTTTCGAGAGAAACTCCTTCTCTAGAAATGATCCATTCTTAGCAACGAATGTCTTGCCTTCGGATCTGTGATAGAAGGTGTACCCAACAGTTTCCTTTGGGTATCCTATGAAGACACATTTCTCCGATTTGGGTTCGAGCTTATCAGGTTGAAGCTTTTTCACATAAGCATCGCAGCCCCAAACTTTAAGAAACGACAACTTTGGTTTGTTGCCAAACCACAGTTCATAAGGCGTCGTCTCAACGGATTTTGATGGTGCCCTATTTAACGTGAATGTGGCCGTCTCTAAAGCATATCCCCAAAATGATAGCGGTAAATCAGTAAGAGACATCATAGATCGCACCATATCTAGTAAAGTACGATTACAACGTTCGAACACACCATTACGCTGTGGTGTTCCGGGTGGCGTGAGTTGCGAAACTATTCCACAGTTTTTCAAATGTACACCAAACTCGTAACTCAAATATTCTCCTCCACGATCAGATCGTAGATACTTTATTTTCTTGTTACGATGATTTTCAACTTCACTCTGAAATTCTTTGAACTTTTCAAATGTTTCAGACTTATGCTTCATTAAGTAGATATACCCATATCTGCTTAAATCATCTGTGAAGGTGAGAAAATAACGATATCCGCCACGAGCCTCAATATTCATCGGGCCACATACATCGGTATGTATGATTTCCAACAAATCTGTTGCTCTCTCCATAGTACCGGAGAACGGTGTTTTAGTCATCTTGCCCATGAGGCACGGTTCGCAAGTACCAAGTGATTCATAATCAAGTGGTTCCAAAAGTCCATCAGCATGGAGTTTCTTCATGCGCTTTATACCGATATGACCTAAACGACAGTGCCACAAATAAGTTGCACTTTCATTATCAACTCTGCATCTTTTGGCTTCAACATTATGAATATGTGTATTACTACTATCGAGATTCAATAAGAATAGACCACTCTTCAAGGGTGCATGACCATAAAAGATATTACTCATATAAATAGAACAACCATTATTCTCTGATTTAAATGAATAACCGTCTCGCATTAAACAAGATCCAGATATAATGTTCATGCTCAACGCTGGCACCAAATAACAATTATTTAGGTCTAATATTAATCCCGAAGGTAGATGTAGAGGTAGTGTGCCGACCGCGATCACATCGACTTTGGAACCGTTTCCCACGCGCATCGTCACCTCGTCCTTTGCTAGTGCCCGCTTATTCCGTAGTCCCAGTTTCGAGTTGCAAATATTAGCAACAGAACCAGTATCAAATACCCAGGTGCTACTGCGAGCTCTAGTAAGGTACACATCAATAACATGTATATCACATATACCTTTGTTCACCTTGCCATCCTTCTTATCCGCCAAATACTTGGGGCAGTTCCGCTTCCAGTGACCAGTCTGCTTGCAGTAGAAGCACTCAGTTTCAGGCTTAGGTCCAGACTTGGGTTTCTTCTCTTGAGCAGCAACTTGCTTGCCGTTCTTCTTGAAGTTCCCCTTTTTCTTCCCTTTGCCCTTTTTCTTGAAACTAGTGGTCTTGTTAACCATCAACACTTGATGCTCCTTCTTGATTTCTACCTCCGCAGCTTTCAGCATTGCGAAGAGCTCGGGAATAGTCTTGTTCATCCCTTGCATATTATAGTTCATCACGAAGCTCTTGTAGCTTGGTGGCAGTGATTGGAGAATTCTGTCAATAACGCAATCATCCGGAAGATTAACTCCCAATTGAATCAAGTGATTATTATACCCAGACATCTTGAGTATATGCTCACTGACAGAACTGTTCTCCTCCATCTTGCAGCTATAGAACTTATTGGAGACTTCATATCTCTCAATTCGGGCATTTGCTTGAAATATTAACTTCAACTCCTGGAACATCTCATATGCTCCATGACGTTCAAAACGGCGTTGAAGTCCCGATTCTAAGCCGTAAAGCATGGCACACTGAACTATCGAGTAGTCATCAGCTTTGCTCTGCCAGACGTTCATAACATCTGGTGTTGCTCCAGCAGCAGGCCTGGCACCCAGCGGTGCTTCCAGGACGTAATTTTTCTGTGCAGCAATGAGGATAATCCTCAAGTTACGGACCCAGTCCGTGTAATTGCTACCATCATCTTTCAACTTTGCTTTCTCAAGGAACGCATTAAAATTCAACGGAACAACAGCACGAGCCATCTATCTACAATCAACACAAACAAGCAAGATACTATCAGGTACTAAGTTCATGATAAATTTAAGTTCAATTAATCATATTATTTCAGAACTCCCACTTAGATAGACATCCCTCTAATCCTCTAAGTGATTACGTGATCCAAATCAACTAAACCATGACCGATCATCACGTGAGATGGAGTAGTTTTCAATGGTGAACATCGTTATGTTGATCATATCTACTATATGATTCACGCTCGACCTTTCGGTCTCCGTGTTCCGAGGCCATATCTGCATATGCTAGGCTCGTCAAGTTTAACCTGAGTATTCTGCGTGTGCAAAACTGGCTTGCACCCGTTGTACATGGACGTAGAGCTTATCACACCCGATCATCACGTGGTGTCTGGGCACGACGAACTTTGGCAACGGTGCATACTCAGGGAGAACACTTCTTGATAATTTAGTGAGAGATCATCTTATAATGCTACCGTCAATCAAAGCAAGATAAGATGCATAAAAAGATAAACATCACATGCAATCAATATAAGTGATATGATATGGTCATCATCATCTTGTGCTTGTGATCTCCATCTCCGAAGCATCGTCATGATCACCATCGTCACCGGCGCGACACCTTGATCTCCATCGTAGCATCGTTGTCGTCTCGCCAATCTTATGCTTCCACGACTATCACTACCGTTTAGTAATAAAGTAAAGCATTACATCGCGATTGCATTGCATACAATAAAGCGACAACCATATGGCTCCTGCCAGTTGCCGATAACTCGGTTACAAAACATGATCATCTCATACAATAAAATCCAGCATCATGCCTTGACCATATCACATCACAACATGCCCTGCAAAAACAAGTTAGACGTCCTCTACTTTGTTGTTGCATGTTTTACGTGGCTGCTACGGGCTTAAGTAAGAACCAATCTCACCTACGCATCAAAACCACAACGATAGTTTGTCAAATAGACTCCGTTTTAACCTTCGCAAGGACCGGGCGTAGCCATACTTGGTTCAACTAAAGTTGGAGAGACAGTCGCCCGCAAGCCATCTCTGTGCAAAGCACGTCGAGGGAACCGGTCTCGCGTAAGCGTACGCGTAAGGTTGGTCCGGGTCGTCTCGTCCAACAATACCGCCGAACCAAAGTATGACATGCTGGTAGGCAGTATGACTTGTATCGTCCACAACTCACTTGTGTTCTACTCGTGCATATAACATCAACATAAATAACCTAGGCTCGGATGCCACTGTTGGGTTTCGTAGTAATTTCAAAAAAATTCCTACGCACACACAGGATCATGTGATGCATAGCAACGAGGGGAGAGTATTGTCTACGTACCCAACGCAGACCGACTGCGGAAGCGATGACACGACGTAGAGGAAGTAGTCGTACGTCTTCTCGATCCAACCGATCAAGTACCGAAACTACGGCACCTCCAAGTTCGAGCACACGTTCAGCTCGATGACGATCCCCGGACTCCGATCCAGCAAAGTGTCGGGGAAGAGTTTCGTCAGCACGACGGCGTGGTGACGATCTTGATGAACTACAGCAGCAGGGCTTCGCCTAAACTCCGCTACAGTATTATCGAGGAATATGGTGGCAGGGGGCACCGCACACGGCTAAGGAATAGATCACGTGGATCAACTTGTGTCAACTTGTGTGTTTAGAGGTGCCCCTGCCTCCGTATATAAAGGAGGAGAGGAGGGGAGGCTGGCCGGCCAAGGGGGGGAGGCGCAGGAGAGTCCTACTCCCACTGGGAGTAGGATTCCCCCTCCAATCCTAGTCCAACTAGGATTCCTCGGAGGGGAAAAGAGGAGGAGGGGGCCGGCCACCTCTCCTAGTCCTAATAGGACTAGGTGAAGGGGGGGCGCGCAGCCCATCTAGGGCAGCCCCTTCTCTTTTCCACTAAGGCCCACTATGGCCCAAATAGCTCCCGGGGGGTTCCGGTAACCCTCCCGGTATTCCGGTAAAATCCCGATTTCACCCGGAACACTTCCGATATCCAAATATAGGCTTCCAATATATCAATCTTTACGTCTCGACCATTTCGAGACTCCTCGTCATGTCCGTGATCACATCCGGGACTCCGAACAACCTTCGGTACATCAAAATGCATAAACTCATAATATAACTGTCATCGTAACCTTAAGCGTGCGGACCCTACGGGTTCGAGAAGAATGTAGACATGACCGAGACACGTCTCTGGTCAATAACCAATAGCGGAACCTGGATGCCCATATTGGCTCCTACATATTCTACGAAGATCTTTATCGGTCAGACCGCATAACAACATACGTTGTTCCCTTTGTCATCGGTATGTTACTTGCCCGAGATTCGATCGTCGGTATCCAATACCTAGTTCAATCTCGTTACCGGCAAGTCTCTTTACTCGTTCCGTAATACATCATCTCACAACTAACATATTAGTTGTAATGCTTGCAAGGCTTATGTGATGTGTATTACCGAGAGGGCCCAGAGATACCTCTCCGACAATCGGAGTGACAAATCCTAATCTCGAAATACGCCAACCCAACATCCACCATTGGAGACACCTGTAGTACTCCTTTATAATCACCCAGTTACGTTGTGACGTTTGGTAGTACCCAAAGTGTTCCTCCGGTAAACGGGAGTTGCATAATCTCATAGTCATAGGAACATGTATAAGTCATGAAGAAAGCAATAGCAACATACTAAACGATCGGGTGCTAAGCTAATGGAATGGGTCATGTCAATCAGATCATTCTGCTAATGATGTGACCTCGTTAATCAAATAACAACTCATTGTTCATGGTTAGGAAACATAACCATCTTTGATTAACGAGCTAGTCAAGTAGAGGCATACTAGTGACACTTTGTTTGTCTATGTATTCACACATGTATTATGTTTCCGGTAAATACACTTCTAGCATGAATAATAAACATTTATCATGATTATAAGGAAATAAATAATAACTTTATTATTGCCTCTAGGGCATATTTCCTTCAGATTTAGTGGCTCAATTCTCTGCCACCGTCCATCTTGGGACGGATGTCGACAGGACTCTGACATGCATGACCAATGGAAAGCTGCTTTCTGTCAAGTGGAAGGCTTTCATGGAGTTACTTGATGTGGTGGATCACGGGCTTGAGACTCCTGTAGGTTTCCGCCCTCACCGCAATGCTACGTCCACCCACAAGCAAGCCCTTTGGCCCTACTGCATTGTGAAAGTTCACCCAGTAACTGAGAAGAAGACCTATGAGCTATCTCCGTATCTGGATATTCTTCATCGCATCTTCCGTGAGACTCTCTTCCCTCGGATCGGGAATCTGGATATGGTCCACTCTTACCTCGTGGACATGCTCCTTTTCTGTCAGCATGAGAAGGAAGCAAGCACTGGAGAGAGCCTGGATATTTCTCATGTCATGTGGTCTGAACTTCTCTCTGCCGTGTCTGAGCGCAAGTGCCCTATATATGGTCCATTCATCATGAGGCTCATTGAGAGGGCCTGGGCACAGACTTATCCCAGAGTGTTGCTAGAAACTGGAGACTTGGTTTCTCATGAGATCAAGCGTTCGAGGAAGAAGCACAATTGGACAGCGCCTCACACAGGGGGTCCGTCTGCTGCTGCTGCCATGGGGGATCCGTCTGCTGCTGCTGCCATGGGGGATCCGTCTGCTACTGCTGCCATGGGGACCGAGGGTGGGGCTGCTACTGATGATCATGAGGAGGACTTTGGCCCCTGTAGTATAGAACCGTCATGGGCACAGAAGCTTAAGCGCCAGATGAAGAAGCTTTTCTGCATGGAGTCTCATGGTCAGTACATGACTCATGCGTCAGATGGGAGCAATAGTTGCCAGTGGGTCTAAGGGTCAGATCACTGAAGAGGAGGACTGGATTCATCAGAATTGCCATTGGACCGACTCCGATGCCGAGCAGTTTTCGACCCACGATGAAGATGCAGATATGTGATGTTCGAGATCTTCTTCTTCCCATCACCTGGAGTCGTAGCGTCACTCTTTGACCTTTTTGGTGTCTCGCTACCAAAGGGGGAGAGAGTGTAGGGATTTGTGTTATTGCCGTGCTTTGAGTCGTTGAGTCATCTTGTGGTTTCTTGTGTGTTCTCTCGGTGTTTTTATTTGGTTTGCCTTGGTGTGAGACCTAAGTCCTAGACATATGGTGTGAGACATATGCTCCCTATCTCTACCTTATTACTTATGTATTTTTAGAGTACTGTAGTTTATTATGAGATGCATGCTTGTCCTGTTTATTCTCTTCTCTCATATATCTTGTGCTTAGTATTGTTGGACTATAAAATATAGGGGGAGTGTTAATCCGAATGTGTGTGTCTTGCCATATCCAGGTGCACACATTCTGGGGGATCCCGTCTATATTTTGTAGTTCTTAGTTTTTCTTCGTTTTATTTCTTTTCCTTGCGCAAATCCCTAGTTGTCATCAATCCACCAAAAAGGGGGAGATTGCTACGGCATATCTCTCTCAAGGTAGTTTTGGTGATTGATGAAAACATGTTTGCGGACTAATCTTGTTCTTTGAATAATTCACAGATTCTCCCATGGCACGAGACGCCTTCTTCCCCTCGGAGTGTATTTCAAGACGGTGTAGCTCTTTCATTTCTTTCTCGGTGGACTAGTTGGGGGTCCGCTGGGGTATTGCATGGGTGGAATCATCATGTACACATCTGCTTCTCACCCTCCGAGCTTTTCCATTCCCTTGTAGAGTTCTCTTCTCTCTTCCTTGTCCTATCTGGGTCCAAGCGGTAGTACCGCGCAACCCAGCGGTAGTACCGCTGAGGAGCCACAAGCGGCAGTACCGCTCCACCGCGGTAGTACCGCCCGTGGCTCCACAGCAGTAGTACCGCTGGGGTGCCTGGCACCTCCGCCTTGTCCTCAACATCTTTGGAGAGCTTCTCTCTCTCGCGCGCCCCAACGGTAGTACCGCACTGCCAGCGGTAGTACGGCCGAAGGGTCACAAGCGGCAGTACCGCTCCACAGCGGTAGTACCGCCCGTGACCCCGCTGCCGTAGTACCGCTGGGCAGTCTGGCTCCTACCGCCTCGATTCGAGAGGTCTTTTCTCGTGTCGGGTTTTGCGGCACTAGTCGCGGTTGTAGAGGCGGTAGTACCGTTCCAGGAGCGGTAGTACCGCCCCTACCACCACGATAGTACCATGGTTGGGTCCTTTCCCTTCTTATATCCTCTGCACGGTAGTGCCACAGGCTGGCGCGGCAGTACCGTTGTCCTGGCGGTAGTACCGCCCCCTCTCAGCGGTAGTACCGCCCTGTGCGGGGCTGGTTGGGGGGGGCAATGGTTGGATTGTTGCCCCCACTATAAAAGGGAGTCCCCTTCTTCTCTTTGACTCACCTCTTCCTCCCCAAGCTCCATTTATTGCTCAAGATCGATTAAATGCTCCAAGCTCCATTTTCGCCCGATCCATCTCTCTAGCCAATCAAACTTGTTGATTTGCTCAGGAGTGGTTGAGAAGGCCCCGATCTACACTTCCACCAAGGGATTTTCGATTCCCCCACTCATCCCTAGCGGATCTTGTTACCCTTGGGTGTTTGAGCACCCTAGACGGTTGAGGTCACCACGGAGCCATAGTCCATTGTGGTGAAGCTTCGTGGTCTTGTTGGGAGCCTCCAATTAAGTTGTGGAGATTGCCCCAACCTTGTTTGTAAAGGTTCGGTCACCGCCTTCAAGGGCACCAATAGTGGAATCACGGCATCTCGCATTGTGTGAGGGCGTGAGGAGAATACGGTGGCCCTAGTGGCTTCTTGGGGAGCATTGTGCCTCCACACCGCTCTAACGGAGACGTACTTCCCCTCAAAAGGAAGGAACTTCGGTAACACATCCTCGTCTTCACCGGATCCACTCTTGGTTATCTCTTACCTTTACTTGTGCAAGCTCTTTAGTGTTTCTTCCCTTGCTTGCTTGTATGCTTGTTGTTATTACATCATATAGGTTGCTCACCTAGTTGCACATCTAGACAACCTACTTTGATGCAAAGTTTAATTTGGTAAAGAAAAGTAAAATTGGTATTTGCCTATTCACCCCCCCCCTCCCCCCTCTAGTCAACCATATCGATCCTTTCAAAGGTTTAGCACATGTTTGTGTGAGAGCTTTGCTCATCCACTTGGTTACCTTCTCCACGGAGATTCGAGCCTCCACCGGAGAAGATCCCCCAAGCGGATTCAAGACCACTGTTAGGGAAGAACTCAAGACCTCCTCACGGAGAAGACCGTTACCATTGTATCGTCCCTAGTTGATCGTGTACCGTGTATCATTCCATGTATCTGAGGATCTAGCACATGTGTGACTTATTCATGTTGGTTTGAGTGTTCCTCTTCATTTCCCCTTGTGTTTCTCTCGTTTTCCCCTTTGTGTTCTTAGCGGGATCCGCTCCTTTCGTGAAAGATCGGCCGTATAAGGTTCAACCCTACATCATCTTGGTATCAGAGCCACGTTGATCACAATTTCGGAGCCTCCCCCCTTGTTTTCTAGCCTAATTTTGTTGTGTTCTTCCCCAATTTGAAAATCCCCACCAAAAATAGCCCCAAATTTTTTTGTGATTTGTTGGTGTGATGAAGTTTTGTTAGATTTGATCTGCGAATTTCGTGTGTTGCAGGTAGATCTAGCTTTCCATCCACTTTTCCCCAATTTCCATCCACAAATTTCTCTGAATTTTTCCCGGATTTGACCTCTCCTCGCGACGATCTTCGAATCCATCCGCGGATCCAGAGCCCGGACATCCGGCCCGATAGCCCGGACATCCGGCCACGACCCCGGACGTCCAGCCCCTGGCAGCACCACTTCCTCTCCACCGCCCGTTTTCCGTCCATTTTTCACCAAATTTTGTTCTGGTGCCCACATATACTTCCGCATACCTCCACCATTTCCACATAGCCCCACCATATACCACATACCCAACCACCGCTTACCAACTCCAACTCCGACAATTTTGGTCCAATTTTGCTTTGAGAATTTGAGTTGCGGTACCGTGTCCTACTTGTGTTTCGGCTATTTAGGTACGGTTCGACATCAACATCACCGCCGCTCATCTTCGCCACAGACGCGTCATCAACAGCGAGCACCTCGACTACATCTTGGTTTTCGTGCCACCATTTTGACACCATATTGTAAGCAAGAACGGTAACCTCATCTTGGTATTGGACATATCACTCTTGCCATTATATTGATAGCCATCATAGCCTTACTCCTTTGCGCTGCTTACCCATCGAGACTAGCCATTGAGTATTGCCGGCAACGAGACTTGTGCACATTAGTGATCATACTTCCCATAGCATACATACATCATCTTGTTGCATATATTGGTATCATCTCTTGTGTCACAAAGTTGTCATAGCATACACAATTGCTATCTTGGTTCGTCAAGCATTGCATGAGAAAATAGCTCAAACATCAAAGAGCCAAACAAGCTTTTAAGAAAAGAGGGAAAGATAAGCAAAGAGCTTTTAAGCAAGAACCATCGCATCATACTACATTAAGATTGTCATACTCGATCATCTTGGATCGTATCATAGAGACACCTTACATCGAGCATACTTGGGATAGAAGTCGTTGCATTTTTGCTAAGTAGGTTGTGCACAAGTTCTTGTATCCGCCTATTGTGCAATCGTGCTAGCGTCTCTCTAGTGTTGTGCAACAAGAGCATTTTTGTGGATTCCACATTTTAGCACATCCTTGGTTGCCCAACCCCACTTATCTTTTTGCGTGTGTGTTTCCGTGTACCTTATATGCTTGGTCTACTTGTTATATTGCATCTTGCGAATCTTTTCCAACATTATTGAAGCTCACTTACAATTGCATCAAATTTTGTGCCACCATCCTATCCAAGCTTCACCATAAGCTTTTACTTGTGTAGGTGTGAGAAATCGACAAGAACTAGTACCAATTGTGTTATTTCCTTGTCCTACATTAGAGTAATCATCGATCCACTTTCAACTTCGGTCAAGGTATATTTGGTATTCGTTCTTCTCTTTCTACCACTCACATTTGTCTTGGCATGATGGATAGGCCAAATACTTCTACCAACCCACTCTTCATGGAGCAAGACGGCGACATGAACTCCTTCGTCACCAAGAGTCACCTCTTTGGTGCACAACGTCCTTTGCATCAAGAGCAACAAGCTATGAGTGAATGCATCGACAACCTCGCCACCGACTTGCGACTCTCCGAGCAACGTACAAGGGACTACTTCGACCACAAGCTCGATGATCACAAGCAAGAGAATGATGCAAGAATGGACGAGATTCGTGCTTTGTTGCTCAACCGCTCTTCTTTCACTTCAAGAAGGAGCCATTTAAGTCGCCAATCCGACTTCACCCTCTCCGGCTCAAGTACACCGACATCGAACACTCTTCACCGTGCCGCGCGCAACGAGCATGAAGCAAGCCTCAATCCTCTATGCGACACCGACTCGCAAGAGCACCGACGACGTCAAAACCAAGAAGCCTTTGCGCTAGCACGAGAACGACAACGACAATGCCAACATGAAGAGGAATAGCGAGCGCGTCTTCACCAAAATGCACAAGATGCCGGGGCACAACGTCAAGAACAACAAATCCGTGACGCTCAAGCACTTGCGGCGCAACAAGTTTTACGCGATTCAAGTCGAGTCGTAGCCGACCGAGGCTGACAAGCTCATGAACATGCTGAAGCATTTCGTGAAGAAGTTCGCGAGAGGATTTATCAAGCTCGCGTGCACCATCATGTCCCTCAAGTTCCTCCTCGAGCTCGACAAGCTCCTCCACAAGCACGTCAAGAACAACAAGTTCATCAAGAGCATGAAGACAATGGAGATCATCCACGACAAGAGCAACATGAGGTTGACAACCCTCCACGCCAAGAGCACCACGAGTTGAACAATCATCAACAACATGGGCGTCATCATCCCCGACTCCAACACAATGAAGAGCAACGCTACGGCAAACTCAAGTTCACCATGCCCAAGTTCAACGGAAGCAACGATCCCGAAGAGTACCTTTCATGGGCATTGAACATTGACAAGCTTTTCCGTTTGCACAACTATGAAGAAGAGAAGAAAATCGTGATGGCATCCCTTGAGTTCCAAGACTATGTCCTCATTTGGTGGGAACAAGTCATCGAGCGCCGAGAGGCAAGAGGTGAACCACCCATCACTACTTGGGCGCAAATGAAGGATGCCATGAGAGCATGCTTTGTGCCTACCTACTACAATCGCGACCTCTTCAAGCAACTCCAACTACTCAAGCAAGGAACCAAGAGCGTTGAAGAGTACTACAAGGAGATGGAGATTGCCATGATACGAGCCAATGTCACGGAAGATGATGAGCAAACCATGGCACATTTCTTGAATGGACTCAATCATCCCATCAAGAAGATCGCCGACTTCCAACCATACTTGAACCTCATCGAGCTAGTACATCAAGCTACCAAAGCGGAACGCCAAGTGCGAGATGATTTCAAGTATGCCAAGTTCTCATCCAAGTCATTCGGTTTCTCCAACATCCAAGCTTCAACAACTCCAACAAAGTCTACCAAGCCTTCTACAAGCAACGTCGACAAGTCGAGTTCCAAGAAAGCTTCGTCAACTCCATGTCATCCTACTACGAGCAACTTCAAGCCAAGAGCTTCATCATCATCAACCCCAACCAATGAGACCATCAAGACGAGTTCCTTCAAGTGTTTCACTTGCGGAGGCCGAGGCCACAAGTCTTATGAATGCACCAACAAGCGAACCATGATCCTCAATGACGATGTGGCACTTATGACTCAATGAGTGAAGGCGAAATGGAAGCCCTTTAGCAAGTCGCCATGCACCGCCAAGTGAACAACAAAGAAGAACAAGTATTTTGCGATGAAGATTCAAGTCCCGCCCTTGTTGTCTCCAAGGTCCTGACGCTACAACATCACCAAGAAGAAGACCAAAGATGCCACATATTCCACACCAAGGCCGGCATCAATGGAAGATCCGTCAAGGTCATCATCGATGGAGGGAGTTGTCATAATCTAGCAAGTGAAGAACTTTGCTCCAAGCTCCAATTGCCCAAGACGAAGCACCCACATCCATACAAAGTGCAATGGCTTAGCGACTCCGGCACTATCCAAGTCGAGCACCGAGTACAAGTCTCCTTCAAAATTGACGCCTATGAAGACACCTTGGAGTGCGACGTCGTTCCAATGACCGTTTGCCATCTTCTCCTTGGACGCCCATGGAAATTTGATAGAGGAGTCATCCACAACGGCCGAACGAACCACTACATCTTCAAGATGAAGGGCAAGGAGTACGTGCTCCATCCAATGTCGCCAAGTCAAGTGATCGCCGACAAGCAAGCCACCCATCGTGGAGATCATAGTGAGAGAGTGAGCCACCAAAAAGAGAGTGAGCGCCACAAGCCCAAATCGAACACCTCCACGATGAGAAAAAATAATAGCTTAGTCCTATTTGCCACCAAAAGTGAGATAAGAGGAGTGTGTGAGAACCCATCTAGTGTCCTACACTACGTCCTTGTGTGCAAGGACAATGCACCACAAACTAACACTTCTCACACTCTTCCTCTAGTGTTGTCTTCTCTTTTGCAGGAATTTCATGACGTTTTCCCCGACGAGCTACCTCCGGGACTACCTCCTCTACGAGGCATTGAGCACCGCATCGACCTCATCCCCGGAGCACCGCTTCCGAATAAAGCTCCCTACCGCGTCAATCCCGAAGAAACCAAATAAATACAAAGGCAAGTAAAGCATCTCATAGACCATGGACATGTGCATGAAAGTTTGAGCCATTGTTGCGTCCCGGTCATTCTTGTGCAAAAACGAGCCGGTAGCTTTCGCATGTGCTCCGATTGTAGACCTATCAATGCTATCACCGTTCGCTATAGGTATCCCATTCCACGCCTTGATGATATGCTTGATGAGCTTAGTGGTGCCACTCTCTTTTCGAAAATTGATCTTAAGAGTGGTTACTATCAAATCCGCATACAAGAGGGTGATGAATGGAAAACCGCTTTCAAAACCAAGTTTGGCTTGTATGAGTGGTTAGTCACGCCTATGGGTCTCTCGGAAGCACCGGGTACTTTTATGCGTCTTATGAATCATGTCTTTCGCCCTTAAATTGGTATATTTGTTGTGGTCTACTTTGATGATATACTTGTTTATAGCAAATCTCTTCGAGATCATGTCACCCATGTTCGAACCATTTTACAAACTCTTCGACAAGAGCACCTTTATGCTAATATGGAGAAATGCCTTTTTGGCATTGACAAGCTAGTTTTCTTGGGTTTTCTTGTTTCCTCTAAGGGTGTTCATCTTGATGAGTCCAAGATCAATGCTATTAAGACTTGGCCACAACCAACTAATTTGCAACAAGTGCGTAGCTTTCTTGGCCTTGTGGGTTTCTATCGTCACTTTGTGAAGGATTTTAGCACCATTGCTTCGCCTTTACATGCTTTGAGCAAGAAGAATGCGCCTTTTGTTTGGGGACCATCCCAAGATACCGCTTTCAATGAGCTTAAGAACTTGCTTACTCATGCTCCTGTGCTTGTTTTACCCAACTTTCACAAACTCTTTGAGATTCATTGCGATGCTAGTGGTAATGGCATAGGAGGTGTGTTAACGCAAGAGAAGCGCCCCATAGCTTACTTTAGTGAGAAACTCTCCGGCGCGCAACTCAATTACCCCATCTATGACAAAGAGCTCTATGCTTTAGTGCGAGTCTTGCATGAATGGGAACATTACCTTCGTCCCCATGAGTTTATCATTCATACCGATCATGAGACTCTCAAGTATCTTAAGGGCCAAACCAAGTTGAACAAGCGTCATGCTAAGTGGAGTGAATTTATTGAGTCTTTTCCTTATGTCATCAAGTACATTAAGGGTAAGGAAAACATTGTAGCGGATGCCCTTTCTCGCATATGCATGCTTGTCACTCAACTTGAATTGGATGTCATTGGTTTTGAGCATATCAAAGACTTGTATGAGCATGATCCTACTTTTTCTACTCCATATGCCAAGTGTTTGTCGCACAACTTTTGGGAACACTATTACATCAAAGATGGGTATCTTATGAGAGCTAACAAACTTTGCATCCCCGAGTCTTCTCTTCGTTTGTTGCTTTTGCAGGAATCTCATGGAGGAGGCTTAATGGGACATTTTGGCCGAGACAAGACGTTCGCCACGCTCTTGAAGAACTACTTTTGGCCCAAGATGTTTCGCGACGTCAACCGCTTCACCAACCGATGCTCTACATGTCGCAAAGCTAAGTCCAAAGCTCAATCCCACGACCTTTATATGCCCCTACCAATTTCATATCAATCATGGGAAGACATTAGCATGTACTTTGTACTTGGTTTGCCTAGGACTCGAAATGGGAAGGATTCCATATTTGTCGTTGTGGACCGTTTCTCAAAAATGGCACATTTTATTCCTTGCAACAAGATAGATGATGCTTCACATGTTGCTAATCTCTTTTGTAGGGAAATATTGCGTCTACATGGAGTGCCAAAAACTACCATCTCGGACCGCGACGTCAAGTTCCTTAGCTACTTTTGGAAGACCCTATGCGCCAAGCTCAGAATCAAGCTACTCTTCTCTACAGCATATCATCCACAAAGCGATGGCCAAACGGAAGTTACCAACTGCACACTCTCCGCTCTACTTCGAGTACTAATCAAGAAGAACATCAAAGAGTGGGAGGAGTGCCTACCTATCGCCGAGTTCGCCTACAACCGAGCAAGACACTCAACAACCGGCAAGTCCCCCTTCGAGGTCGTCTACGGGTTCAACCCTTTGTCACTATTGGATATTCTCCCTTTACCACTCCAAGAGCGCATCAATTTGGACGCAAGTGCTCGTGTGACTCATCTCAAGAAGGTGCATGAAGATACACGACATACTATCGAGCGCCAAGTACAATGACTTGCGACCAAGCTCAATATCAACAAGCACCCCATGATCTTCAATATTGGTGATCTCGTGTGGCTACACCTTCGCAAGGACCGCTTTCCACAAGAACGCAAGTCCAATATTCGACCATGAGCGGATGGATCCTTCAAGGTGCTTGCACGCTACAACTGCAATGCTTACAAGATCGACATCACACGTGACAAGTACTCCATGAGTGACATCTTCAATATCAAAGATCTCTCGCCCTACCATGGTGATGAGGATTTTGATCCGAGGACGGATCTTCCCCAAGGGAGGGGAGATGATGTGGAGCATCCCATGATCATCCCCATGGACGCACCTACACATCCAACGGCACCACTTGGACCAATGACAAGAGCCCGAGCCAAGGCTATCGAAGATAAGGTGAACTCACTCCTCTCCGAACTTCCATTTTCTATGCATGAGACATGGCTACTACCTAAGTCCGAGTTGTTGTGCATGATTAGGTACAAAGAGGACCCTCCCGAGAATGCACATGAAGATGTACAAGTCCCCAAGTTCACGGATGAAGAGAACCATCAAAAGGAGTCAAGTACACCTCCCAGGCCCCGGACATCTGGCCGTGACCCCGGACGTCCGACCCCTGGAGCTCCTCCCACCACAGCCGCGCAGACGCCAGAAGCTACAAGCCCCGGACATCCGGCCTCGCCAACCCGGACATCCGGCCTTTCCCGAGCCCCCGGATATCCGGCCACCAGCTCGGAAATCCGGACTCCTCCGAACCCGAGAGCAACAAAGCCCACCGCTCCAGCCCATACACCCGGCCTCCTCAGCCCGGACATCCAGCGTCGCGTGAAAGCCCGGACATCCGGCCCGACGCTCAGACGCCCGGCCTCCCCTGTCTGCGCACAGTGAAGGGCCGAGGCCCGTGTACCCCTTCTCCCCCCTAGACTATATATACGCCACCTCGTCCAACTTTCTAGGGTTAGCAAAGGTTTAGCTCATGTTTGTGTGAGAGCTTTGCTCATCCACTTGGTTACCTTCTCCACGGAGATTCGAGCCTCCACCGGAGAAGATCCCCCAAGCGGATACAAGACCCCTTTTAGGGAAGAACTCAAGACCTTCTCACGGAGAAGACCGTTACCATTGTATCGTCCCTAGTTGATCGTGTACCGTGTACCGTTCCATGTATCCGAGGATCTAGCACATGTGTGACTTGTTCATGTTGGTTTGAGTGTTCCTCTTCGTTTCCCCTTGTGTTTCTCTCATTTTCCCCTTTGTGTTCCTCGTGTACTTCGCGGGATCCGCTCCTTTCGTGAAAGATCAGCCGTATAGGGTTCCACCCTACATCACTCCCTATTGCGGTTCAAGGCCGGAGCATGGCGGGGATTGATCCACTGAACCGAGGCCGCTTCCTACTAATGTGGTTGTGGACGACCAATGCAGCTGCCACAAGCTCTTCATCATCCGAGGACGAATCATCCGATGAAAAAGTAAGTTGTGAAAGAAAAACACATCCCCACTATCATAGTGGAGACGTGGGCGGTAAGAGCAAGTCGGGGAAGTGAAGCAAGATTGGTGTTGGTGGGTGCGCGCCCTGCGGCAATGGAGCGCCAACCGGAAGTTGTTGGGGTCGATGGTCGGCGCCGGCGGCCGTAGCTTCTCTCCCACTGGCAACAAGGAACCACGCACGCCGACAAAAGGCTCTATCGAAACGCGGACATGGGCCGGCTATGACATGGCGTGGTTGTGGGGCAGACGACCTTGATGGAAGGTGATGTGGCCGGGAACACGGGTGGCGGCGACAATGGCGGGGGCGGAGGGCGGAGGGGAAGGGCAGGGGAAAAGCAAAATGGATGTGTCCCCGGCGGGCGGGCTAGGGGGGGACTAGGGCGCGCGGTGCGCCCGTCCGCGCTTGTCCGTTTGGCCGCAAACATGGCCAAAGGTTGAGCCCGGAATGGGTCAAAAACGGACCAAAAGCACACATCGGTCCGTTTGCTCCCGCGCGTTAGGCGGCTTATTCTGTCTATTTACCCTCAAAAGAGGCCGGACCATTAGGGTCATGCATTGGAGTTGGCCTTAGATCCACAGGAGGGTAGGTTCGATCACAACCTGGTGGAATTGGGAACGATAGAAGGAAGAAACTCACACGATACAACTGGATACGGTGGATACACACACACGCACACCACTCACTCCGGCTTCCTCCGTATTTATTTGTCTGATCTTCCATCGATCCACAGGAGTATGTTTTTATCTGTCTGATCTTTCATAATTTATTGGCTCGCATCGCAGTAGATGTTGGCGCATAATGTTCTACATAGTTTGCCTTTCTTCCAGCCACTTATTCAGTTTAGTCATTGGCGTAGCATTAGCCAATTGACATGGATCTAGTTTTCGGTTCTCCGTCAGTTTTCGATATCTTGTAGCCGTTGTGTTGTATCAGGTTCCTATCTTTTTGAAATGAAATATGGTTCAGGTTGGTATTTTCCCAACATAGTTTCCCTGCAGAACCCAATATATTAGAAATATCTCTTAAAATAGGCTTTTGCCCCACTCTACAAATAAAGTCATACAATCAATATGCACTACACAATGCTACAACCTCATTGTCGGGCATACGAAGCAGATCAACGAAAATTGAACAACGAAAGTACCACAACACACGCAACACACACGATACGCACTACACAACACCACGACCTCGTTACTGGGCATGAGCACGGGAGTCGCCAAACTATAGGCAGACGTCGTTGCTGCCGTCAGTGCGGAACAAACCCGCCTCTCTAGAAGTAAACCACCGGATCACACCACATAGCCCTCGCCCAACTATAGCAGTGGAGCACCCCTGGCTTTCCATCCACTACCACCCTCTGAGATCCACCAGTGCGGGCATGCAATTACCAAACCGTGCATGGCCCCCGGCCCCACGTGCGCCATCCCTGCCCCTCGATGCATGACAAGAGTCGTTTGGGAGGAGTGGATACCATCGTGTGTGCCAAGAGAACGAGAGTGATGGTGGCGGCGCTAGGGCAACAAGGTCGCATCCGTGTCGCCCTGGGAGAGAGTACCATGGTTTAGTCATATATCTTTACCTCTTTACCTACTAATAAATCAGCTATTGCTTCTGGTCGTACATCATTGCATTTTTGCAGAAAAGTCCCTCCGTTTCTGAGAAATTAACCCGCGGTCCTCCTAATAAGTGAACCAACGGGGGAAAGAAAAAAAACGCACGACGACCTCGCCTTCCATCACCACCTCCAGCGCTCCACCTCCAGCGCGCCGCCGCATCGACGCGCAGCCGCCTGCCGCCAACGCCCCTCCGTCGTGCGCCTTCCCCACCGCTATGGCTTTCCACCACCGGCGACACTCGATGTTGGCGCCACACCTTCCCCCATCCCCTCTCTCTCGCCACGACCCGACGTCGTCGTCCTCCACCACCAGCCCAGCCCTTGCGTCTTCCTCTTAAAGCGACGCTACCCACCCTCCCTCCTCTCTTTGGCCGACGTCCCGTGCTCCGGCAACGGCAAAAAACAGTTCCAAACCGTCTGCCTCGCCTCTCAATCACAGGTGAGCCGACGGGAGTCGGTTCCTCTCCTCCCCAATGCTCTTCTTCACCTGGCCGGAGCACCTGCTCCTCCCATCACGCGCAGATCGACGGAGCAGTTCGATGGTCATTGCCCAGCTGCGTGCAGTTCAGTACTGCTCTGCCCCATCGACTTCAACCACCATCTCGCCAGGTGCACGCCATGTGTTTGCTAAAAAAGACTCAGCGCACTGCAACATCATTTTTCTTTGTTTCATGGTCATTTGTAGGTAGCTCATTCTTGCTAATTTCTGTAGCTTAGATTACTTTACAACGTTTATCCTGTGTGCTCTGCACTTTAGGTTGTTTGCACGAACAGTACACTACAAGGAATTTTGTCCGTTTGGTCTGTGTTGAGAAAAAAGTTTGAAGTGCTTTAAAAAACAGTTGGTTTATATTGTTGTATTGTGATTCACTAGAAGGAATTATGGCAGTAGTTCAGCGAAAAAGGTTTACCTCAGTTCAGACTAGAGTTGCTGGTGCTTTAGGGTGGATGGTCCAGATAGACCAAAACAATGGTACCTATGTTTACTGCACTTGCATACTCTGGTAAGCGCTTAGGCCTGATTTGTTGTTAGCAGCCTGGGTAATTAATCCCCTTCCTGCAACTTTCAGCTTGCTTGTGGACCCAAGATTGTCCAAGTGAGATGTTGGGAGAAGGTGCTAGCTGCACACGGAGTCTCGTTTCTTGGTAATGGCGAACCAGTTTCCATATCTCAGCATATTCAACATGTTAAGAGTTCAATTTGTCTCGGTATGCTGCTATAGGGCTTGGGCACATGCGCCTTTCTCAAGATGTGTCTGCAAGCAGCTATACATTTTTATCCTGTTGTGCTCTGATCGCCTGATGGTCTTGGATGGTGTAATTGCTTTTGATGATTTAGGAAAATTTGTGTTAAATCTTCTCGAAAGATTCAAGCTGGTTGACATGAAACCGGTGGTGGAGCAGTGCAGCAGACGTCAAGGCTATGAATGGCGGCAAGGGATAGAGCCCTGGCGCTTGCTTGAGAATTTAGTTGCTATAGCTAATAACGACTGACCAAATCAGTATGTCTGGAAGTTGAACATTTAGGCTACAACCTGTACGAGGTACAACTTTGTAGGATTGTATGATGAATCTAGGCATGAATTTAATTGAAATCACGTAATGTTTGTATGGTTAAATCACAAAAATTAGGCCTGAGAGTAGCTGGCTGCAAAATGCTGTTCATGTGTAATTATTAATTCATGTTTTTTTGTTGTTAGACAAATGAGCTTGTTTAAGGAATTCAAGCATGGACGTGGAGCAGCAGATGGATGGATGTTAGCCAACACAAAAGTTGCACACGGCAGGTCTGAGATCTTCCACTTGCTACTCGCTCTTGTCAAGACATTAGGTGATTATAAGGCTGTCATGGGTGAAGTGTTGGGGAAGCATAACAAGGCTCTGGAGCATCAAGTTCTTCCAATTACTTCTGCAGATGCCAAAGTAGTTCAGCCAGTTGTCCAAAATAAGCAAGTCTACCTTAAGGCATGAATTTGTTATACTTCAGGCCCCAAACTGTGTTTATAAGCAGTAGCTTATGCTTCCTCTACTTAAGGCACGAGATTGGCACCAAAAGTTTCCTCACAAACTTTCACTATTTTCATTGCAGCAAGGCCATTGTCCATCTCCAGAGAAGCGCAAGGCCATTGTCCATCTCCAGAGAAGCGCAAGGCCAATAGCCCACTAGATAAGGCTATCGAGGAGCCGTCTGAAATAGATGTACTTACTGCGTTATTTGAAATGAATGGATATCTTGTTGACACAGTTTTGGGATAAAATAAAACAGGTATGATGCAAATTTAATTTTAGCGGTATAGATTTTGTACCGTTACAGTGGACGGGCTAATGTGGGTTTTGATTTCTGTGCAGATTAAGTGATGGGTGTCAGGCTCTATGGTGTGTTTGACTACAACACTACTGATGTCGCACAATCTGCCGGGGATGAAATGGCAGATGCCATCGCAAGTGTTTGCACATGATGCAGTAATAGACAAAGCATATCAAGGTGCAGTGTCCTAGGCTCCTAGGTGTTCAAAGGTTCATGCATATCCAAGTGTTCTTGACCCATGAAGTAGCAGACTAGCAGCCACGTACATGTTCACTCTGCATGGAGATTCAGTATGCATATATCAAGAAAATATATCAGACAGTGTTATTCCCATTTTCTGGCAACAAGCAGAGTGACTGCTAAGCTCTTCAGCATGTCCGCAGTCAATCTGGTAGCAAAAGCAGTTGCAAAGGAAAGTTGACTACACTGACAAAAAAATAGATGTTTGCTTTATTCTATTATGCAGAACTATACTACATTATATCTTTAGACTGGGACACTGATGTATAGACCATCATTTTTTAGTACTTAGAAGGGGTTCATGGCAAAAGATAAATTTCAGATGTACATGGTATAACTTTCACCTTTGAGGTTCTTCAGGACACGTTCTATTTGATGTTCTTCAGGAGAGGTTCAAGATTACATTCAAGGAGAGAATGTAGCCATAGTGACATTCATGAAGTGAAGCAACTGCCAGCATTGTAGGAGAGGTGTAGTCGGGGCTGTCATACCATGTAAATCAGTGAGCTACTCTTTGTAGAGTTGCTACGAAATTTATGTTAATTTCCTGCGGATGAATAAGTTCCTAATATTGTTTTAATGAATTTCTATTTCGTGTTGTCTAGACTTAGCAATGTGGACATATCTAATTTTATTGTGGAAAGCACCACAACTTTTGCTTCGAACAAAACAAGGTATTTGGGTGAGACTGTAAGCACCTAAATGATTTTTGTTTGATTCTTTTTTGAGTTTCCAGTTATCCTCTATTTCTTTGCTTCATTTTTACTGGTTTTGAAGCATTTGTTACTAATAACTTTTGTTGTTATTTTCCTTTCATGAGTTTGTATTTGTTTCTATTGCTGATCGACCGGCCTCTTTTTTTATACAAACATATAATTTCAGAGTACTTATCTATTAGGACATCCTTAGATTCATCTTTGTACAACTTTATACATGGTAATCCCATCTGCCGTCGCAACGCACGGGTAATTTTCCTAGTTAGAATAATAATGAAGTGCGATAGACCAACAGATCTGATCCCCGTGTCACCCTCCTGTAGCGACATGGGGTGGACCTCCACTCTCTACCGCCAGCCACCCCTCCTCTCCCCCTCCTCCATGCCGACGCCGGAGGACCTATCGGTGAAGCTAGTGCACGTCCATGAAAAGGTGGCAGCGGGTCATTTCTGTGGTGTCTGTGGCACGCGTCGCGCTGGCCAATGCCGGCTGGTGGCGAGGTGTGTACTCTGCTCTAGGGCTGGTTGCTCGCAGTGGCAGGCACATGGGCCCAATCTGGGACCTCGTGGGCCTACGTCTCGCACGCAGTGGTAGTGCCGTAGATCGGCCTGCATATCGATGGCGGGGGTAGGGTGGGGGGGTGCCCCACGGTTGCTGCCATCGGCCTATTTCGGCCCGATCTAGGCCTATCGGTGTGGGGCTTGGTCCTGACACCGCCGACTTCCTCCGGCGATTTGGCATAGCAGTGGTGTTGTTGTGTGGTTGTAGTGAATGGAGCGTGTGAGCATTGGTGGGTTTCCATGCTTGGAACCTTCGCACCGGTGGCTCTGGTTTCTATGGTTGTGCACGAGGGGGCTTTGAGACTAGGTGAGCTTGTTCTTTT
>NC_041384.1:755749937-755771640 GCF_002162155.2 Triticum dicoccoides
TTTGCGACTTAGGTGAGCTTGTTCTAGGCACGCATGCGCTGTGGTGATGGTTGTGGGCATCCTGGTGGCAGCGGTGCGTTCGTGCTAGCATCGACACGGGCAGTCGACTAGGTGTTGTGGTGGTCATGGCGTCCTTCTGATGCAATTGGTCATGGTATTACATTGTTGAATACTAGCAGAGTTGCGATTCAGTCTCGTATGTTTGATGTGGCTTGTCTCCCTCCCAGCTGACTGTAGAGGTGGTGAAGCTTTTGGCTTTGGCAAAATCTTGTTTCTTTGACGAGGGTCAATGCCGACGATGATGGCGCTCCTGGGAGTCATCCTCCTTGGTGACATTGTCGAACAGTTCTTCCTCACCACTTGGTCGAGGCTGATCGGCCTAGAGAGCGACGTTGGGGGCTGCTGGAGAGACTGAACCTTTCCAAAGGTTTGGTGGAGGGGTCGTGAGTGGGTTTAGGCGAAACCTTATGTTCGCCTAGGGTCAACGGCATCTTCAGGTGCTGCTTTTCTACTTGAAGGAGTTTTCGAAGCTCTTGCTTACTGTTAGGCAATCCGAATATGTCAGTATATTCGGTTATACCCTGCCATGTTCAGAGCTTGATATCTTGCATGTAATCAGGCCATTATGGTTAGGATTTGTATAGATTGTTTCCCTATATATCTTGTAGTTGTCTATATATATGAGATAGCAGAAAACCACCGATTGTGTGGTCAATCATTCTCTTCCTCTAATTCTATCATGGTATCAGCCAAGCGATTCGCTTCCGCCCCTCTCCACTACCGCCGCCGCCCCAGGCTCCCACGCCTCCCCTCCTCTCCTGCCTCCGCCACTGCAGCCATGTCTGGCGCCGGCGATCTTCCTCATCCTCTGGGCTCAGGCCACTGCCATCCAAAACGTCAAGAGCCTGATCCCCGTCACCCTCGACCTCAAGGCCTCAAACTTCACCAAGTGGCGTCGCTTCCTCGACATCGCCGTCAGCCAATACGCCCTCGCGGATCACCTTGACGTGGCGCCTCCTCCGGTCGACGAGGAATGGCAGCGGATGGACTCCACCGTCCTTCGTTGGCTGTATGGCTCCGTCGCTCCCGACATCTCCGACATGGTCATGGCGGCGGGCACAACGGCCTTCGCCGTCCTCGGCGCCATCACCGCCCTCTTCCGCGACAACCAGCAAGCCTGCGCTGGCTATCTTGGTCAGAAGTTCCGCAACATCGAGCAGCTGGACAAGAGCGTCACCGCCTATTGCCTTGAGCAGAAGACGGTCGCCGACGTCAACGCCCCCGTCTCTGACGACGCCTTGGTGTGGAACACCATCAAGGGCCTCAACGACCACTACAAAGACATCGGCAACCTCGCTCCCCTCCTCACGCCGTTTCCTACCTTTCTCCAATTTCACAACATGCTTCTTCTCCAGGAGCTTAAGCCGTCGAACACGAGCTCGTCTTCGCCCTCGGCCTTCTACACCGCTCCCCCTGCTGGGGGGCGTCGCGGCGACCCTGCTCTCTCGTCGCAGCAGCCTCACGCCGGGCGCTCCGAGTTTGGAACTCCTGCACCCTTTGGCGCCCCCTCCGGCAACGGTTCAGGCCGCAAGGGCAAGAAGAACAACAACGGGGGTGGTGGCGCCCCAGCCTTTCCGAGCATGTAGCACCCCTGGACTGGTGCCATCTACATGCACCCGATGATGGGTCATGGAGGACCCGTCTACCACCAGGCTGGCCACGCCAACGGCATCCTCGGGCCGCGCCCTGCCGCCCCGCCATCCCGCCTGGCTCATGGCTACATGGCCTTACCTGCCCCAGCGTACACGCCTCCATCGCCCGCGACATTCACTTACAGCGGCTACCCCACCTACGGCTCCCCATCGACACCGACATGGGACCCGTCCGCCCTTGCGAGCTGCTTCAACACCATGAGCTTGCAGACTCCCACGGAGTGGGTCATGGACACCGGAGCAGCCGCTCACATGTCCTCAGACGCCGGTAACCTCAACTCTCTCTCTTCCAATCCTCCACACAAACATATCATGGTTGGAGATGGTTCCTCTATTCCTGTGTCTCACTCCGGTCATGCATCTCTTCCTACTTCCTCTCGTCGTCTTACTCTTCGTGATGTCCTTGTCACTCCCCGCATAGTTAAAAATCTATTTTTTGTTCGTCAGTTTACTATTGACAACTTATGTTCGGTGGAATTTGACCCTTGGGGTTTTTCTGTGAAGGATCTCAAGACAGGGGCCGTGATTCTCAGGTGCAGTAGCTCGGGTGATCTCTATCCGGTCACCTCCTTGCCGCACGCCCTCACCACCATCACAGATGACTCCACTCTTTGGCACCGGCGTCTTGGTCACCCCGGCGCTGACGCATTCCGGCGCCTTGTTTCATCGTCATCACTCCCCATAAATAAAGTGCTCAAGGAGTCTAGTTTATGTCATGCATGTCAACTTGGCTGTCATGTTCGTTTACCATTTTCAGCCTCTACTACTCAAACTCATAGACCTTTTGAATTAATACATTATGATTTGTGGACTTCATCTATTCCGAGTGTCTCTGGCTATAAATACTTTCTAGTCATTTTAGATGATTTCACTCATTACTTGTGGACGTATCCCCTGCGCCAAAAATCTGAAGCTTTCTCTCTTTTATCTAACTTTCGTGCTTATGTCGCCACACAGTTTTCCCTCTCTCTTCGAGCCATTCAGTGCGACAACGGACGTGAATTCGACAACCACGCTCTTCAGGAACTCTCCGTCAAACACGGGATTCTCCTACGCTTCTCGTGTCCATACACTTCCCCACAAAATGGTAAAGCTGAACGCATAATTCGCACTGTCAACGACATAGTACGCACACTCTTATTTCAAGCAAGCATGCCTGGCAAATTTTGGGTTGAATCTCTTCATGCGGCCACCTATCTTCTCAACAGACTACCCACCAAAGCTCTCGCCGCACCTTGCCCCTACTTCGCTCTTTTTTCCAAAACACCCGACTATACTCTCCTTCATACGTTCGGTTGTTTATGTTACCCAAACCTCTCCGCCACCATGCCTCACAAACCGTCGCACCGTTCGACAGCGTGCGTGTTCCTCGGTTACCCCTCTAATCATCGTGGTTACCGCTGCATGGATCTCGAGTCTCGTCGCATCATTATTTCTCGGCATGTGATTTTTGACGAAACTCGGTTCCCTTTTGCACCAGATTATTCTGTCTCTAACCTGCAGCAGCCGCCGTCGCCCCCTCCAGCCGATGATTCGATCGATGTGCTCGCCCCGGTTCCCGTGCCACCCATGCACGCTGGACCGCGACGGTCTGCTGGGCTGCGTCGGTCCGCTGGACCGCGCCCAGCCTCCTCAGCGCCTGCTCCAGCGACGCCGCGCACGCCGGTCCACGCACCGGCTTCGCCGGCCCATGCGCCGGCTGCGTCGGCCGCCTCCTCACCGGTCACACCGGCCCACATACCGGTATCCCCGGCCTCGCCCGCCTCCTTGGATGGGCACACGCCGGCCCATGAGGATTCGCCCACGACCGCGTCTCCCAACGACGCTGGCGACGATGCAGCCTCTGGCTCTGCGTCTCCCGCGTCCAGCTCGACCACAACCATGCCACGGCCATCGCCCCCGCCCCCTGTTCGTCAGATGATCACCCGCCATCAGGCTGGAAAGATCATTGGTCCGCGGGAATGCCTCAACTTGCACGTCGCTTCCATCGCCGCTCCATCGCCAGTACCCAAGTCCGTTCGTGGTGCTCTCAAAGACCTGAACTGGTTGGCGGCTATGACTGACGAGTACGGTGCTCTCCTCGCCAACAACACGTGGGATCTTGTACGCCCACCCGCCAACGCCAACATCGTCTCCGACAAGTGGGTCTTTCGTCACAAGTTCAAACCCGACGGCAGCCTCGACCGCTACAAAGCACGCTGGGTATTGCGTTGTTTCTCCCAGGAGCACGGCATTGATTTCGACGAGACCTTTAGCCCGGTGGTTAAACCAGCTACCATCCGGGTTATCCTCTCCGTCGCTCTCTCCTCCAACTGGAAGATTCGCCAGCTCGACGTCAAGAACGCTTTTCTCCATGGGCATCTCGACGAGGTGGTATATTGCCACCAGCCCACTGGCTTCGTCGACTCCGCTCGCCCTGACCATGTGTGCCGCCTCAACCGCGCATTCTATGGTCTGAAACAAGCCCCTCGTGCGTGGTACCATCGCTTTGCGACCTTCATCACCACTCTCGGCTTCGCCTGCTTGAAGTCTGACACCTCGCTCTTCATACTGCATGGTACGCTCGGCATGGCGTACCTACTTCTCTACGTCGACGACATCATCCTCACGGCGTCTACCTCGGCCTTGCTCGAGCATGTCATCGCTACCCTCAGCGCCGAGTTCGCCATGACTGACTTGGGTGAGCTTCATCACTTCCTCGGCCTCGCCGTTCGACGTGATTCTCGGGGGATGTTTCTCTCACAGACTCAGTACGCTCTCGAGATTCTCGAGCGTGCTGGCATGAGCTCCTGACACTCTGCATCGACTCCCGTGGACACTTCACCCAAGCTCGCCGCTGCGGCTGGCCCCCCGTTGCTGATCCTTCGGAGTACCGGAGTCTTGCTGGTGCCCTCTAGTACTTGACGTTCACTCGACCGGACATCGCCTACGCCGTGCAGCAAATATGCCTCCACATGCACGACCCGCGCGACCAGCACTTGTCTCTGGTCAAACGAGTTCTTCGGTACGTCAAGGGTACGCTTCACCATGGACTTCAACTCGTGCCTTCTTCCATGGATCGTCTCATCGCCTACACTGACACAGACTGGGCTGGTTGTCTGGACACACGTCGCTCCACCTCCGGCTACTGTGTGTTCTTCGGCGACAACCTCATTTCTTGGTCTTCCAAGCGCCAGCACACTGTCTCCCGTTCCAGCACTGAAGCCGAGTATCGAGCTGTCGCCAACGCCGTCACTGAAGCCAGTTGGCTCCGCCAACTTCTCCAGGAGCTTCACCGACCTCTGCCCAGTGCCACTGTTGTCTTCTGCGACAATGTTAGTGTTGTCTACATGTCTACGAATCCGGTTCAGCATCAACGCACCAAACACATCGAGATCGACCTTCACTTCGTTCGAGACCGTGTTGCGCTGGGGCACATTCGAGTTCTTCATGTGCCTTCGTCTCGACAATTCGCGGACATATTCACCAAAGGTCTACCATCACCGTTGTTCTTGGACTTTCGATCCAGTCTCAGCGTCCGAGAATCTCCCGTTGTGACTGCGGGGGATATTAGGCAATCCGAATATGTCAGTATATTCGGTTATACCCTGCCATGTTCAGAGCTTGATATCTTGCATGTAATCAGGCCATTATGGTTAGGATTTGTACAGATTGTTTCCCTGTATATCTTGTAATTGTCTATATATATGAGATGGCAGGAAACCACCGATTGTGTGGTCAATCATTCTCTTCCTCTAATTCTATCACTTACAATCGCTCCGGGGAGATGTCATGCTAGTTGAAGGTTTACTGTTTGGGTTCTCGTTGATTGTTTTTTTTTCTTTTTTCGCTGTGGGTTTCGCCCTCATTTCCCTTATAAGCCGGGTAACTTTATATTTATTTTTCTCTCTTAATGAAATTGGGCAAAGCACCTGTCCTGCAAGTTAAAGAAATATAGTATATAGAAATATCATAGCTTCAAATCCCAAAAATCACTAAAAGTGCTGCTCAAATTTTTAATAGTATGCTGTATCTATTTCGAATAAGGTGTAGTTCAGAGTTCAGACACGGGTGATGGTGCTAGTAGAGCAGTGCATAACGCACGGGCATGAACGGTCTCGATGAGTACTACTAGTACTACATACGGAGTAGTACAAGTCAGGGTCTCTGTCTCGCCACACTTGCATGCAGACCCATGTGGTCGTGTCACACACTCACACTCGATATTGTCCGCAATCTTTACCCACGAATCCAGACTTGATAGTAGCACAAGTATTGATCTAATACACGTTCGCTACGTGTACATATCGCTGAATGCCTGGATGAATGGTCTGCCGTAACTAACTGAAATTTGGTCAGGGAAATGGATGTTGTGTCGTCGTCATTGCTTCAGCAGGAAGCAAGACAGAGCTGGAAGGATCCCAAAATTTACAGCAGCAACACATATTCAGGAGTAGAAAACTACAGCAGCTGCGGTGTCGCTTCAGGGCGCAGCTGGAAGTGGAAGGATCTTCTTCAGTTCTTCTTCTTCTTGTCCGGGAAAGGATGGGCGCAACAACCTGCTGAGGTGGGAATATGCATGTGCTTAGATTAGGACATAGATCACAGTCACCTCCCACTCCCAGTTTGTTCCCTGTCTGAATTATCCCAAAATGGTTTGGTGGGCCGGATGTGCTTACACCAGCCGGTTTATTTGCTTAAAATGGGATACATATTGCAATTGAACGGTTCCGAAATTGTTCCTTGTCTGATCCCAAGATGGTCATAAGAGTGACGACATTCGGTACAAAATCACATTTCTAAGGTTGTCTAGTGGTGGCGGGCCAACTAAATTGTTTGGTCCTCGTTGTCCCGTTGGTTGACTTCCTCTCAGGAATGTTCGTGTCTGCGGCGGTGAGGTCTCGGTGTCCTTCAATGGTGTTTGAGGACGTGCACTGGTTCACTCCTTTAGTGATGGTGGCCAAGAAGAGGTGCATGGGTTCTCTCGGTGGAATATTGCCCTTGGTACGATCCGCAACCCTCTTTGTCGCGGCAGGCCTAGGCGTTGAGTTCCACTTCGATAGCAACTGCGACCCTTCTAGTTCCTCAAGCTGCATGGTGATCACATGGCAAGTTAGTGACTTTTGGTGTACTTCTTCCAGACGTCGGGTTTCCTTGCGACTGATCCAACAACACTCGTTCATCATGCTCCTTTTGGGTGGTGACAAGAACAAAGAGTTGGCTGCATGACAGGGCTGGTTTTCAGTTCTCCCTCTGTTTTGTTGTGCCTTTTTGTGTGACAGGTGATGCGCCCTGTAGCCGTTGTGTTGTATCTAGTTCATTGTTTTTCTGATACTTTTTTTACAATGATTTTTTTTTCCGACACTTATGTTTTCAAAAATGAAAAATGGTTCGGGCTCCATAAAGAAACAGAAGAACCCAGTGTGTTGGAAATATCATAGCTTCCAATCTTAGAGTAACGCTGCTGAAAATCCGAATAAGCCAGAAGGCTCGGGACTGGTGTAATCAAGAAGAAGAAGGTAAAAATGGACGAAACCGGACCTTTTTCAAAACTTCAACACAAAATGGCCTCAATATGAAAATATTTTCGAAACTGGCCCTTTTGCATGACGTCCGGGGCTGGCCCTAGCTGACGCTATCTAGCATGGCGCCCCAGCCCTGGGCGTCATGCGAAAAGGAGCCAGTTTGTGAAATATTTTCAGATTGAGATCATTTTGTGATGAAGTTTCAGATAAAGACTAGTTTCATCGATTTTCACAAGAAGAAGAAGAAGAAGAAGAAGTGTTGTTCAGACAGCACACAGGTGATGGATAACCCACGGGCTGGAGACACGCATACATAGATACATCATACATACGTGCACTTTTCTCCTCCTCTCGTCAGCTACAGCTACAGACGAGCATCACAGGTCCCGGTCTCTGTCAGACACCCCAACTTGCAGCCCATATGGCCATATCTTTCTCGATTTCGTCCCAATCTTTATCCACGACGCCAGAGCCAGACCAGCCAGTATACTAGTGGAGCCAGACCGCGATGCCGGAATCTATATCATTGAACGGATCACGAAATTTCAGCTTCCTGAAACACATTTGGACTCTCATCTTGTGCTACTGAATGTGTGCTGCTGTAGCTGCAACCATCTTGGGAAGGAAGATTTGGTCAGGACAAAAGCAGCTTGTTCCGGCGTCGCTTCAGAGAGCAGCAAGCTAGAGCTGGAATGTTCTCCTTCTTCTCGTCTGGGATGGTTTAGGCGCAACAACCTGCTGAGGTGAGAAATGTACGTGCCTAAATTTGGACAGAGATCGTGGTCCGTTCCCTGTCTGAACATCAGATCCCAAAATGGTTCATAAGAGCGACAACATTCGGTTCAACATCACAACCATAATTTTCCTTGAAATTGGGATTTTTGTCCTGTGACTTACAAGATGTGCTTAGATTAGGACAGTAGATCACGGCCACTTCCAAGTCTGATTCCTTGCCTGAACATCAGACCCCAAATGGTTGGTTGGGCAGGATGTGCTTACAGCCGCAACCGGTTCACGTGATTGAATTATGACAAAGATCACGGTCGGACGGTTCCGAGTTCGTTCCCTGTCTTGGTTTCAGAAGATCCCAAAATGGTCATCACATTCTTCATCACAACATCACAATCCCAATTTCTTGTTATTGGGATCTTGCCCTGTCATGCCCAAAATGTGCAGTTCCAGCAGCAGAGTACATGCTTAAGTTAGGACAGTGAGTCCCAAATCTGAATTCAGATCCAAAAACCGCCGGGCAGGACACAATCAGGAGCACAAGATCACAATCATAATTCCCTTGTTGGGCTTCATATCATGATCATCTTGCCACTGCCCAAAATGGGGGCAGCAGTTCAAGATTCGAAGTTACAGCAGCAGTATTACATACATACACAAACAGAGCACACACTCTGTAACTCTCTTCTTCGTATTGCTAATCTTCTTCTTACCCCGGGAACTTCACTTCAGCTCCCCTTGTTAATTAATCTTCTTCTTCTTCTTCATAACAATTATGTCCAGCCGCAGCTGTAAACTCTTTGACTGATGGACACACACCTACGCTAGACTGACGATGGATCATGCACTGACTGACCGACTGATTACAGGTTACAATTACAACATCTGTTGACTGACTGATGAGCAGGAGCAAACACACACACAAGCAGAGAGAGCAGAGCATCTGTTGATGACTGAATCCGGGATGGATGGTTATCCTTACTGGTCGCCGTGGTGGTAGTGCGGGTAGGAGGAGACGCCGCCGCCGTGGCCGTGGCCGCCGTACCCGTTGTAGACGGCGTGGCCGCTGTGCTGCTGCTGGTAGTACCCGCCGTGGCCGGCGGCGACGCCGCCCATGGGGGCCGGGTGGTGGTGGTACATGGCGGGGGCCATGGCGGCGGCGTGCGGCACCTGGGGCTCGCGCAGGCTGGGCGGCACGGGCGTGGAGGCGAAGATGTGGTCGGAGGCGGAAGGCCCCTCGTTGGAGAGGCCCTGCATCCGCTTGACGTAGAGGCGGTACTTCTGGAGGTGGCTGGCGACGTTCTCGCGGGTGAGGCCTTCCACGTTCATCAGCTGCATGATGGTCTTGGGCACCGCGCTCTTGATCCCCAGGTGCGCCACCACCTCCACGAACCGCTTGTGCAGCTGCGGCGTCCACACCAGCCGCGCCCGCTTCGTCGCCGCCGCCTTCTCCCCGGCCGACTCGGCAGAGTTGCTGTCCCGGTTGCCGCTGTCGTCCCCCGCCGCCGCCCCCTTGCCGGGGAAGGAGGGGAAGGAGCCGCCGTTGGCGTGGGTGCCGGCGTGGCCGTTGCCGGAGGAGGGGGACGAGGAGGTGGAGCGGAGGCGGGACACGGTGGCGGAGGACGCGCGGTGCACGTCGAGAAGAGTCCGCCCCGGCTCCGGCGGGATGCGGAACGCCGCGGCGAGCCCCGGCGGCACCAGCGGCTGCGAGAGCGGGGTCAGCTCGTCGCACCCCGGCAGGCCCGTCTCCCACTCCGTGACCCTCCCGTCGTACCCTCCATAGCCGCCGCCCCCTCCCCCGAAGTCAAAACCGTAGCCGCCGGCCTCCTCCCCCATGGATTGGATTGGATCCCCAACCCGATCAAGAACCCAGAAAATTCAACCCAACCCAACCGAAGCTCTCAGCCCCAATCCGACGAATCACCCGATGAGCAGAAGGCTTACCCTCGCCATCTGCGTATCATCTAGTTGTTACCTGCCGGGCTAACTCCGGCGGCCTAGCTAGGCAGGGGAAGAAAGAAGATATTTTTGTGGGGCGGGGTGAGATGAGGTGGGAGGGGGCGGGGATAATTTAATGGCCGGAAAAGGGAATAAAGCGCAGATCGGGATGGCCACGTGGACCGGTCACCGCGATATTTTCGATACGCTTTTCCCATCACCACCGTCCTTTCTCCGTGGCACGATCGTAATTCCCGCGCGCTTTCCGGGGCGCTCCCCAGGCCGATGTGGACGGGGGATATTTCCTCGAGATCCGTGCGCGGCCCGATCGAACGGCCAGAATCTATCACTCGACGCGATTCCGTTGGTGGCCTGGCCCCGGGGTCGCTCTCGGGCGGCCCATTTTTAGTTTTGGAGGGGGAGACTTTTGCTACTAGCTTGCCCGGTCAACCTCAGGCCAGCAATAAAAAGTGATTTGCCTTTTGCTCATTGGAATCCAAATTCTTGCACATGGTGGATGGATTCTGGCTTTTAGCTTGTGAGCAATAATGTCTGTCCAATATTCTTTAGGCCCTTCTTGTTATGAAGTTCCAACGCATAGATATTTTTGTCAGGATATTTTCTCTCCGATATTTAGTTTGTGCATTAAGGATCAATTTCTTTAATATAGTACTATCTCTGTCCGCTTATATAAGACGTTTTAGACATTCAGACACTGTACAAAGCAAGTTGCCTGAAACGTCTTATAAAAACTAATGGAGGGAGTACATAGGAAGCCAAAACTCATTTTGTATGCGGATAGAGAAATAATTTGAATCGTGTATTAATTGAGGGGGCGCCTGAGAAATAAATGTGCTTCACTTTGTTTTCATGTCGAGCTTTTCTTACCTTAGGGGGTGGATTTTGAGACTTTTCTAACCTAATTTAAAAATAATTGTAAGACCGGTCCAACGGTGATTAGATATTTCTTTGAGATTTATATACAACCGGATCACAAGACAGCAAAGAGCCTACGCCTTTACATATGATTATATTCTTTTGTTTTGTGCCCGCTCAAACTCGCTAGTAAGAAATAAAAGGTGATTGGCAGAGTTTTCAGTGATTCAATCATATCAAGGCGATACAACCACAAAGAGTGGCTCTTGAAAAAACACATTAGATGGCCTAGATAGAACAATCTTTTTATATGAAATATTTCAGTTCTCATTTTTATTTCAAAATATTCACTTGTAACATGAAAGTAGCAAGCCGAAAGACTCACTTCGTAGAGGACCAAAATCCAAATTCCAAATTAGCTGCTCATGGGACGACTCTGTTGAGTGAAAGGATATATAGAATTTATTTTGTGTAGACTAGCTTTAAATCCCGATGCTTTTTATGAGGTTCCATAGATATTTTCATGATGAAGCCAAGAAGAAATACTGATTGGCTAGATGGGATATTATTTGCAGACCAAAGGAACATGGTGGGTTAGGATCAAAATTCTAGAACCGAAGAATAAATGATTGCTTAGAAAATGTCTATACAGGCTATCTGTTGAGACCGAGGGTTTGTGGGTACAAATATTGCAGAATAAGTACCTTCACTCTAAGACTTTGGCCCAAGTAATCGCTAGACCAACGGACTCACCCTTTTGAAAGGGGTTAATGAAGACAAATGTAGCTTTCTTCCAACGGGTGAAGTTTCTAGTTGGCAATGGAAACAGTACTAGATTTTTTCTAGGAGGATACATGGCTAGGGGATACGCCTCTGACTGTGCAATAGCATTTTTTATATAATATTATGCAACGTAAGGAGGATTATGTTGCCATGGTATTAAACTCGATACCGCTTAATATCCATTTTAGGAGATCCCTAGTAGGAGAACGTTGGGATGCTTGGTTGCAACTGGTCCGGAGGTTGATGGACGTTCAACTATCAGATCAGGCTGATACAATTCGCTGGAAGTTCACTGCGACAAGAGTCTTCTCAGTGAAATCTATGTACCTGGACTTAATTGACACCGGGCCATTGTCGAGGTCATTGCACTTTTGGAAGATTAAAGTTCCACTTCGGATTAAAATCTTTATATGGTTCGTTCACAAAGGAGTTATTCTCACCAAAGATAATCTGGCAAAAAGGAACTGGGTTGGTAATACTAGATGTTGCTTTTGTGATAAAAATGAATCGATTAAACACTTCTTTCTTGAGTGTCCTCTTGCAAAATTATTATGGCGATCAATACATAGTGCTTTTAACATACACCCTCCTACGAGCATAAACACGTTATTTGGGACGTTGCTCAGTGGAGTGGACAGTCACATAGCTAAACATATTCGGATAGGGATATGTGCTTTATTTTGGGCTATCTGGAATACTAGGAACGATTTGATTTTTAATGGAACAAATTTCACTAATTTTTTGCAGGTCATCTACAAAGATACAACTCGGATCCGTATGTGGTCGCTACTAACTCATGTGGACTTTCGGGAGGTTTTGACTATTGGGTGCAACCGTTGGAAGATGGTAGCACGGGCTATCTTCAGCCGATTTAGATGGCGAGCTAATAATAGGCTAGGTGTGTAGGCATCGTAGTATATTTTTTATCGCCGAATGTGACACTTTTCCATTTGTGTTTCGTTTTAAGCTCGGACTATGAGCTTTCCTGGACCTTGAGACGTTGTTACATTTTTCTTTAATAATATGGTTGCATGCATCGAGTGATGCAGATGCCCGGGGTTATCCTCCTTTTTCAAAAAAAAAAGATGTTTTCGTTTGCGACCATGGACATGGTAAATGTTTGACTGCATGGCTTGATTCACCTCTTTCAGTTTGAGATATTTTTTCCTTTGAATAATTTTTTGTTTACTAATGATAGGGTTTTCATTTATATCATCAGACTTATAAGGCAATGTCGGATATTTTGGTGCTCTAGATTAACATCAAAGAGTTTTATTTTCACCACCGTTTGCACCCGGTGGACGAGCCGGAGGCGCGGAGACGGGACACGGAGGCGGTGGACGCACGGTGCACGTTGAGCAGCGTGCGCCCCGGCTTCGGCGAGATGCGGAACGCCACGGCGAGGCCCGGCAGCACCAGCGGCTGCGACAGCGGGGTCAACTCGCCACACCCCGGCAGCCCCGTCTCCCACTCCGCCACCCTCCTATCGTACCCGCCTTATATGTATCATCTACTCCCTCCGTTCGGAATTACTTGTCTTGGAAATGGATGTATCTAGAACTAAAATACGTCTAGATACATCCATTTCCGCAACAAGTAATTTCGAACGGAGGGAGTGGTTAACTCCTTCGGCTTCGGCGACCGGCGACAGTGGGTGGGTGGAGGGGAGGTGGAAGCTTAGCTTGCCAGGAAAAGAAGATATTTTTGTGGGAAGGGATGAGGTAGGTGGGGACGGTGATAATTTAATGGCCGGAAAAGGGAATAAATCGCAGATCGGCATGGCCACGTGGACCGGTCACCGTGATATTTTCGATATGCTTTTCCCATAGCGGCCGTCCTTTCCGCATGGCACGATCTTTATTTCCCATGCGCTTTCCGGTCGACGTGGACGGGGATATTGCCTTGAGATCCGTGCACGGCCCGATTAGGCGGCCGCGTTGGGGATGCCCTACGCCTTTTTCTTATGCGAGATTCCGTGCGTGGTGCGGTGGCGTCGCTCTCGGGTGGCATATATTTATTTTTGGAGGGGAAACTTTGGCTTGCCCGTTCAAGCTCAGGCCGAGCGGCTACACATCCCACATCTAGCAAAAAAAGTGCTTTCCCACTGCTGATTGGAATAGAAAATTCTTGCACATGGTGGATAGATTCTAACTTGTGTGCAATAATGTCTAATATTCTTAGATCTTTCTTGTAAAGTTCCGGCGATAGATATTTTTATTGCGATAATTTTTTCTCGGATATTTAATTCACGAATTAAGATCAAGTTTGTTTTGTTATCAAAAATGTATATACCCCATAGGAAGTGTTCTGAGATGAATATTGGAAGTATTGTGGAACCAAAACTCATTTTATATGGAGCGAGAGAGATAATTTAAATCGCATATTAATTGAGGGCGCGCATGACAAACAAATGTGTTTTACTCTTTTTCATGTCGATCTTTTCTTGTCTTACAGGATGGGTTTTCAGACTTTTCTAACCCCTAATTTAAAAATAGTTATAGACCGGTCCAACTGCGATTAGATATTTCCTTGAGATTTATGTACAACCGGATCACACAGACAACATAGAGCCTATGGCTTTACATATGATTCTATTCTGTTGTTTTCTTCCTCTGGACCCATTTTGGAGCAAAACCTTTTGCCTTCTCAAACTCGCTAGCAAGAAAGAAAAAGTGATTGACAGAGTTTTCAGTGACTCAATCGTAAACTCGCTAGCAAGAAGAAAAAAGCTACATAGAACGATCCTTTTATATAAAATATTTCAGTTGCCATCTTTATTTCCAAATATTCAAATGTAACACGAAAGGAGTAAGCTGAAAGACCCACTTCGTAGAGGACCAAAACCCAAATTCCAAATTAGTTGCTCATGAAACGACTCTGTTGGCGTGAAAGGTCCTTCCACTGCTCTAAAAAAATCCCTTCAGATCAAAATCAATGCGTATGAAGGATATATAGAATTTATCCTGTGTGGACTAGCTTTAAATCCTGAGGCTTTTTATGAGGTTCCGTAGATATTTTCGCGTGCGATCATGGACATGGAAAATGCTTGACTGCATGGCTTGAATTATTTCTTTCGCTTTGAGATATTTTTCCTTGGAATATCTTTGTGTTTACTAATGATAGGGTTTTCTTTTACATCATCCGATTTATAAGGCCATATCAGATATTTTGGTGTTTCTGGATCAATATTGGACAGTTTTATTTTCAAAACCGTCTCCCACCCGTTGCACTTTTACTTTTGTCACTGTCCACACTCATGGCATGATCGTAATACACGCGAGCTTTCCGGGTGGTCTCGATTGTGATGTGAACCCCAGATATTTCCTCAAGATTCATGCTCGGCCCGATCATGCGTCCATGTGTCACACATTTTTTCTTATGCGATTCCGTGGTGGACTGGTGTCCCTCTCGGCCAACTCATTTTTATTTTGATGGGGAGACTTTTGCTTGCCCGGTAAACCTCAAACCAGAAGCTATGTATATAGCCCACAACTAGCAAATAAAAGTGCTTTGCTTTTGCTTATTGGAATCAAAATTCTTGCATACGGTGGATAGATTCGAGCATGTGTGCATTACTGTACAATATTCTTTAGGCCTTTTTTGAATAAAGTTGCCATGCTATTTTTTCTCGGATATTTTCTCTTTGAATTTTAATTTTTCAGTTAAGGATCATTTTTTTGTTATCATTAAGGATTTGTGTATATATTTCATAGGAAGTGTTTTGAAATGATTATTGGAAACGTTGTGGAACCAGAACTCATTTTATAGAACTAAAGAAATAATTTAAATCACGTATAAATTGAGGGGCAATGGAGATACAAATGTGTTTCTCTTTGCTTTTATGTCCTGCTTTTCTTGTCATACAGGGTGGGTTTTACGACTTTTCTAAACTTACTTTGATATAATGATACATAGTTCATACTTATTCCAAATGGTCCAACAGTAATTTGGACTACAAAAATTTCTTTGAGATTTGTGTACAAACGAATCATACAGACACGTTGGAAGAGCCAACTATTTGGATGTGTGCATCCTTGGATCTAGAGCCCCGGGGTTTCAACCTGCTTTAGGCCTCGGTTGACAAGGGACGTTTTGCTACCCCAACGGAGATGTTGATTGGAGAGAATTTAGTGAATCCCTCTCCTCCATCCAATAACCTCAATTCCTCACTAACCCCTTCCCCATCATATCTCTCTATTTTATAAACATCCTACAACAGTAGCATCATAGCGAACGTCCCATTCTCTTATGTTTACGAGTGGCTGCTAGGGTTTTCTATACCATGTGGATTGAGAGGGGTTCATGGGGATCAGAGGGGGCTGTCCTGTTCAATCCCTACGTGTTAAACAGGCTGACAAAGATTTATGGGGATTTTGGGCCCTACGGGCATATTCCCCCTCTAATCCTTGTCAACCCTCCCATGTCAAACAAGGCCTTAAGAGCCTACTTAATTTTACACGATCATATTGTGTTGTCTATCTTGGCCCATTTTGGGGCACAATGCTTTGTCCATTCAAACTCAATCTCACAAATAAAATGATTAGCAGAGTTTTTAACACAAAGTATCATGGGTAAACAACCACAAAGAGTGGCTCCTAAAAAGGTTTTTTTACAGAAAGACTGTAAGGGAGACCCCTATAGTATAATTAGTGCAAGTTACCAAAATTGCAAGTACCATACCTTGAACCTGGGTGGGGGGAAGGCACCAACCCATTTCCACCACTAGGTCATGCCTTAGAAGTTGATTAGTTGGTCTAGACAGAATAATCATTTATATCATATTTTTGAGTTATTGACTTGTAACATAAAAGGAGCAATCCGACAATCTAACTTTGTAGAGGACCAAACCCCCAAATTTCGTTCTCACAAAACGACTCTATTGCAATGGAAGGTCTTTCTATTCGTCTAAGATGTTTTCCTTGGGGTCAAAACCCTTGTATATGAAGAATATATTTTATTTTATATAAATCATCTTTAAATCTAAAGGCTTTTTATGAGGTCCCATATTATTTTCGCGTGCGTCGGTGGACATGGAAAATGTTGATCCACATTGATCGATTCATATTTTCACTTTGAGATATTTTTTCATGAAATATTTTTTGTTTATGAGCATTGGATAATGTTTTACCTGAATACATTGTAAAAAACATCATGTTAAAGTATAAAACTACATCTGTCTTGGTGTCATGCACCACCAAGGACACAACGGGCCAATTTGAGTTTTGAAACAACTAAGAGTATTTCTTTCTTCAATAAGAGGATGAAATTTAAACAATTTCTACTTAGGGAGATCAACATGAGCAACTAATGATTCACAAAAGGTAGCTACTATCTCAGAATCAAGTCCATATTTAGAACAAAATTTATGAAAAAACATCGTTCTCTATAAAAGATTTAACACAATGATGAAGGAAATATGCCCTAGAGGCAATAATAAAGTTGTTATTTATATTTCCTTATATCATGATGAATGTTTATTATTCATGCTAGAATTGTATTAACCTGAAACTTAGTACATGTGTGAATACATAGACAAACAGTATCACTAGTATGCCTCTACTTGACTAGCTCGTTAATCAAAGATGGTTATGTTTCCTAGCCATAGACATGAGTTGTCATTTGATGAACGGGATCACATCGTTAGAGAATGATGTGATTTACATGACCCATCCATTAGCTTAGCACTATGATCGTTTAGTTTATTCCTATTGCTTTCTCCATAACTTATACATGTTCCTATGATTATGATATTATGCAACTCCCGAATACCAGAGGAACACTTAGTGTGCTATCAAACGTCACAACGTAACTGGGTGATTATAAAGATGCTCTACAGGTGTTTCCGAGGGTGTTTGTTGAGTTGGCATAGACTGAGATTAGGGTTTGTCACTCCGATTGTCAGAGAGGTATCTCTGGGCCCTCTCGGTAATGCACATCACTATAAGCCTTGCAAGCAATGTGACTAATAAGTTAGTTACGGGATGTTGCATTACATAACGAGTAAAGATACTTGCCGGTAACGAGATAGAACGAGGTATGATGATACCGACGATCGAATCTCGAGCAAGTAACATACCGATGACAAAGGGAACAACGTATGTTGTTATGCGGTTTGACCGATAAAGATCTTCATAGAATGTGTAGGAACCAATATGAGCATCCAGGTTCCACTATTGGCTATTGACTGGAGATGAGTCTCGGTCATGTCTACATAGTTCTCGAACCCGTAGGGTCCGCATGCTTAAAGTTCGATGACGATCGGTATTATGAGTTTATGTGTTTTGATGTACCGAAGGTATTTTGGAGTCCTGGATGAGATCACGGACATGATGAGGAGTCTCGAAATGGTTGAGACATAAAGATTGATATATTAGATTACTATATTCGGACACCGGAATGGTTTCGAGGTGTATCGAGTATTTATCACAGTGCCGGAAGGGTTATCGGAACCACCGTGGAAGTTATGGGCCTTATTGGACCTTAAGGGAGAGAGAGGGAGCAGCCAACGGCTAGCCGCGCGCCACCCCATGGGCCTAGTCTGAATTGGACTAGGGGGAGGGGCGGCACCCTGTCAGGACCCGGATTCCAAGTCACATCGATCTAGCCGGTAACACCTCATATCACTTTGCGGCCTCACACACGGTATTCCCACGGGTGTCGCCTTACCATGGCCCGGGACCGTTTGCACCTTTTGGCTCACGTATATGATAGTGTCGCTAGCATCCATATGACAGAGAACCCGGCCCGACATGACTAGTCGTGAACCCAAAGTGGCACTAACTTACGGGGACAGGCATACATGAATCAACATCGAGCATGTCAGTCAGCAGCGTGCGAATCCGGGCTGTAGCACTGGGCTAACAGGACTCCGGTGAACCGGGCTATAGCAGGCTAGGCAGGACTCCGGAGGTCACCGCGTGACATTTCCCCGAAGGGACAGACACAGGAACGAAGTGAATCACATGCCGGCCAGTCAAGTGTTCCGGAGCAGTAGTGCTGGGCTAGCAGGACTTCGGTGAACCGGGCTGTAGCGGACTACTATGGCTCATGGAAGCACAAGACTACGTTTCCCCATAAGAGAGGCTACCAAGGATAAACAACTAGGTTGTCGGATCCCACACATACCAAGCATTTCAATCATACACACAATATGCTCGATATATGTAAATACAACATGGCATCACAACAAAACTCTACAACTCAAAGTATTTATTCATTAGGCTCCGAGGAGCGAGATATTACAAACATGGGTCTCATGACCCAACATACAGAGCATACAAGCAACAAGCACATGCAGAAGCTTAACTTGTCTGAGTATAGACAACTACAAATAAAGAAGGCTCAGAAGCCTGACTATCTACAAGACCCTCCCAAGGGTACAAGATCGTAGCTGAGGTAACAAGCTAAACGTCGAAGTCCAGGCGGAACTACTAGCGAGACCAAAGTCTCTCTGCAAAACATAAAATAAGCAAACGTGAGTACAAATGTACCCAGCAAGACTTACATCAGAACTATCTACATATGCATCGGTATCAACAAAGGGGTGGTGGAGTTAACTGCAGCAAGCCAGCTTTGACTCAGTGGCTAACCTGAACTATGACTACAAGTAACTCTTTTGAGGTGGCGCACACGAGTCCAGAAATTCACCATACCAATAAACCACTATGGATCCGCTCCCGTCTTCCTGCAAGAACGCCATCCATAGCACACACGCTTATCTTGCGAGTTTTAGAGTATCCACTTTCACTTGTCTATGAACTATGCAAGGGGTCCAAGTTTCCATATCCGAGGAATCCAGCTATTCGAATAGATAATGATAACCCTGCAGGGGTGTACTTCTTCACACACGCTCTCGCCACTTATCGCCCTGTACACGTCATGTACCTCGGCAACCTTCAAGCGGAAACCGGGCGAGGGAGTCGGCCATGACCTGACTAACCAACAAGTCTCTCGTCAAGGTTTATCGCCTATTCGGGTTCCATCCGCAAGGAGATCCGGCCGGGGTGTCGCTCACGGCCCCAAACGATGTGAGCAGGGTTCCCAAGCCCACCATCCGGGTGCCACTTGGTACACCGTGCCACTATGCCTAGTCTGTCCCAAGCCCACCTGTACTGGGTGCCACTTGGTAGACTACTAACACAACCTACAAACACCAGAAACTAGTTGCAACTCCTGGACAGAGATCGAGTTGATTAATAAGCCGAGAGGGGCCGAGTTACCGGAACCCAATGTGTGGTAGTAACTGTTCATGGATCACAAACACAGAACTCAGTTCCTGAGGAGGCTGCAATGAGACAACCCACCATGTACTCCTACATGGCCTCTCACCGCTACCTTTACCAAATTGTGTTCACACACTTAGATCACACACAGTAGGGCATGTTCAACACCATTCCAATTCATCCCCGATGAATCAGACCTGACTCAACTCTAAGCAGTAGCGGGCATGACAAACAAGCATGAATGAGTAGGCACATCAGGGCTGAAGCAATTCCTGCTCATGCTAGTGGGTTTCATCTATTTACTGTGGCAATGACAGGTCATGCAGAGGAAAGGGGTTCAGCTACCGCAGCATGTAACAGTTGAAACGTTGTTGTCCTAATGCAGTAAAAGAGAGCAGGAGCGAGAGAGTGGGATTATATCGGAATGAACAAGGGGTTTTTGCTTGCCTGGCACTTCTGAAGATGATATAGCTCTTCATCGGTGTCATCGAACTCATCATCGGAACATACGTCTACCGAGGGGGAACAACCACCGGCAAACACAGAAGGAACACAATTAATGCAATGCACAATATGATGCATGATCATGACATGTCAATATGCTATGATTTGAGCTAATGCAGCTAAGAACAGAAGGGTTTGGGTTGATTTGAACCAAAGGTTCAAATTCAAATGCAAACTAAGAACTTATAAGGTGCATTATCATGTTTTGATCTAAACAGCAAGGTTAAGTTGTTTAAACATGCATGAAACAAGTACAGATGGATAGATTGGATTTTTCTGATCATTTTTCATATATCAATTATTTCATTTGGAGTTACGGTTGAAATTCTATGATTTTTAGAAGTTTAAATTGTTTTCTAGAATTTCCTGTATTATTTCAAATCCAGAAATTCCTTTATTGCGTCAGCACTACGTCACCATGACGTCAGCTGGTCAACGGGGCGGTCCAGGTCAAAATGACCAGTGGGCCCCATGTGTCAGTAACTAAACTAAACTACCTAGATTGAGTTAACACTAATCTAGGTTAGTTAGCAGGGCCGGGCCCACAAGTCATTGACCCAGTGGTCGACTAGGTTAGTGTTAATCCGGTGGTTAGCTGGAGTTACGTCGCCGGCGACGAGCCGAGACGGCGGACGAGCCCGGGATCACTCCTCCGACGACCAAAACAGCGGCGGGGACTACCTACGCGAAGCCCGGGTCCGTGCGCATCCAACAGAGCAAACATGGCGAGCTGGGGTGGCCGTAATCCTCGCCGGCGTCGAGCTCAGCGGCTGCCGGACCTCGGGCATTGGCGGAAACAGCGCTACGGTGCCTTGTTCGCACCGTGGTTGGGCTCGTTCGAGAGCCCAGACCAGCGCACATCAGGCGGTGGTGCTAGTCGGGCCTGGGGTGGCCGGAGGCGTCAGCGAGGAGCTTGGCTGCGGCGGTCGGAGCCCGGGTGAGGCGCGAGCGGTAGCTACGGTGTGCGTGCGGGAGAGTTGAAGTGCTGGTGTGTGCGTGCGCGATGCGGCGAGGGCGATGGACACGCCTGGTGGACCAAATGGTCGCCGGAGGCGCGTCGGCGGCGAGCGTAGGCAGCGGCGCATTCGGGCGCAAGCGACGCGGTGGCTATGGCGTGCAAACGAGGCAAAGAGAGGAGGGGTTCAGGACAGGAGCTCACGGTGAGCACGAAGAGGGGCTCGGCTTGCTCGGGGATGTCCTGTGGCCGGCGAATCGATGACGGCGGTGGTCGGATGCAGAGGACGAGGACGACGGCGTAGTCGGTGTTGTGGCGCGTCTGGTGAAGCGTGGCCCGGCGGAGACGACGAGCAGGTCATGGAGGAGCTTCCAGAGAGGGAGAAGGGGCGCGGGGACAGCGGTGGCTACGGAAACGGTAGCGGTGCACTCATGGCCGGCTCGGTCATGAGGAGGAATGAGAGGGAGGCAAGGGGGGAAA
>NC_041384.1:755771956-755794481 GCF_002162155.2 Triticum dicoccoides
CGCGGAGTGTGCCTGCATCGTTGCGCTGGCGAGGGAGGGCAAGGCAGGCAGCTGCGTGCCGGCGCGCGCGAGCGCCGTGTTGCTTCCTCTCTGCCTTCTGGCGAGAGGAGGAAGACAACTGGCAGGGGAGGTGGAGGTGGTGGGCTGGGCCGCCAGGTGGGCTGGCCAGCTGGGCTGCGACAGGTAAGCCAGGTAACTCTCTCTCTCTCTCTTTTATTTCTGTTTTTCTATTTTCTGTAATTATGTTTGGCTTTATTAAAAATGCCAGAGCATTTCCAAAAATCATGCAACTGACTGTGGCCACTGTTTGTAATATTTCCAACAGTAAACATTTCAGTTTGCGATTATTTGGGCATTTAATATATTTTATAGGATTTAAATGCCCAAATGCAAATACTATATGATTTAATTCAGTGACCCCAATGGACCTAGAAAAATGTGCAATATTTTTGGCAGAGGTTCAAGACCAATCCAAAGATGATGAACTTTTCTAAAGAGCATTCTTGGTTCTTTAAAATGTTTTTAAGTTGAACCTATTTGATTTAATTTTGGTTCTAGGGTTTGTCATCCCCATTTCAACTTTAATTGAAAAATAAACATGATGCATGGATGCTTTAAGGCAACTAATGGCAAGCAAATTCTAGGGCTGTGACACACCCCCTCCTTCCTTCTCCTTCCCCTCTCCTTCCTTCTTCTCCTAGTAGGACTAGGAAGGGGGGGGGTCCAACTCCTACTAGGAGTAGGATTGCCCCCCTTGGGTGCGCCCTATAGGGCCGGCTGGCCTCCCCCTTGCTCCTTTATATACAAAGGCAGGGGCACCCTAGAACACACAAGTTCACAATTGTTTTAGCCGTGTGCGGTGCCCCCCTCCACAGAAACACACCTCGGTCATATTGTCGTAGTGCTTAGGCGAAGCCCTGCATCGGTAACTTCATCATCACCGTCACCACGCTGTTGTGCTGGCAAAACTCTCCCGCGACCTCAACTGGATCTAGAGTTCGAGGGACATCACCGAGTTGAACGTGTGTAGATCACGGAGGTGTCATGCGTTCGGTACTTGATCGGTTGGATTGCGAAGACGTTCGACAACATCAACTGCGTTACTTAAACGCTTCCGCTTTCGTTCTACAAGGGTACGTAGACACACTCTCCCCTCTCATTGATATGCATCTCCTAGATAGATCTTGCATGATCATAGGTAAAATTTTGAAATACTGCGTTCCCCAACAGTGGCATCCGAGCCAAGTCTATGCGTAGATGTTATATGCACGAGTAGAACAGGAAAGGAGTTGTGGGCATGGGTATATACATATTGCTTGCCGTCACTAGTTGATTCTTGATTCAACTATATTGTTGGATGAAGCGGCTTGGACCGACATTATGCGTATGCTTACGCGAGACTGGTTCTACCGACGTGCTTCGCACACAGAGGGCTAGTGGGTGTTTGTTTCTCCAACTTTAGTTGAATCAGTTTCAATGAATAGGGTTCTTTTTGAAGATCAAAAAGCAATCACTATACTACATTGTGGTTTTGATGCGTAGGTAAGAACGGTTCTTGCTAGTAGCCCATAGCAGCCACGTAAAACTTGCAACAACAAAGTAGAGGACGTCTAACTTGTTTTTGCAGGGCATGTTGTGATGTGATATGGTCAAGACGTGATGAGATATAAATGTTGTATGAGATGATCATGTTTTGTTAAAGTTATCGGCAACTGGCAGGAGCCTTATGGTTGTCTCTTTATTGCATAAGATGCAAGCGCCATATAATTGCTTTACTTTATCGCTATGCGATAGCAATAGTTGCAAAAGCAATAGTTGGCGAGACGACCATGTGATGACATGTTGATAGAGATCAAGATGATGGAGATCATGGTGTCATGCCGGTGACGATGGAGATCATGACGGTACTTTGAAGATGGAGATCAAAGGCACAAGATGATGATGGCCATATCATGTCACATATTTTGATTGCATGTGATGTTTATCTTTTATGCATCTTATTTTGCTTAGTATGATGGTAGCATTATGAGATGATCCTTCACTAAAATTTCAAGGTATAAGTGTTCTCCCTGAGTATGCATCGTTGTGACAGTTCTTCGTGTAGAGACACCACGTGATGATCGGGTGTGATAAGCTCTACGCACATACAACGGGTGCAAGCCAATTTTGCACATGCAGAATACTCGGGTTAAACTTGACGAGCCTAGCATATGCAGATATGGCCTCGGAACACTGAGACCGAAAGGTCGAGCGTGAATCATATAGTAGATATGATCAACATAGTGATGTTCACCATTGAAAACTACCCCATCTCACGTGATGGTTGACATGGTTTAGTTAATATGGACCATGTGATCACTTAGATGATTAGAGGGATGTCTATCTAAGTGGGAGTTCTTAAGTAATATGATTAATTGAACTTAAATTTATCATGAACTTAGTCCTGATAGTATTTGCATATCTATGTTGTAGATCAATTGCACGCATATAGCTTCCCCGTTTTATTTATGATATGTTCCTAGAGAAAACTATGTCGAAAGATGTTAGTAGCAATGATGCGGACTAGCTCTGTGATCTGAGGATTATCCTCATTGCTGCACAGAAGAATTATGTCCTTGATGCACCGCTCGGTGACGGACCTATTGCAGGAGCAGATGCACATGTTATGAACGTTTGACAAGCTCGGTGTGATGATGATAACCCACAAGTATAGGGGATCGCAACAGCTTTCGAGGGTAGCGTATTCAACCCAAATTTATTGATTCAACACAAGGGGAGCCAAAGAATATTCTCAAGTATTAGCAGCTGAGTTGTCAATTCAACCACACCTGAAAACTTAGTATCTACAGCAAGTGTTTAGTAGCAAAGTAATATGATAGTGGTGGTAGCAGCAACAAAAGTAAAGACAGCAAAAGTAATGTTTTTGGTATTTTGTAGTGATTGTAACAGTAGCAGCGGGAAAGTAAATAAGCATAAACCAGTTTATGGAAAACTCGTAGGCACCACATCAGTGATGGATAATTATGCCGGATGTGGTTCATCATGTAACAGTCATAACATAGGGTGACACAGAACTAGCTCCAATTCATCAATGTAATGTAGGCATGTATTCCGTATATAGTCATACGTGCTTATGGAAAAGAACTTGCATGACATCTTTTGTCCTACCCTCCCGTGGCAGCGGGGTCCTATTGGAAACTAAGGGATATTAAGGCCTCCTTTTAATAGAGAACTGGAACAAAGCATTAGCACATAGTGAATACATGAACTCCTCAAACTATGGTCATCACCGGGAGTGGTCCCGATTATTGTCACTTCGGGGTTGCCGGATCATAACACATAGTAGGTGACTATAGACTTGCAAGATAGGATCAAAAACTCACATATATTCATGAAAACATAATAGGTTCAGATCTGAAATCATGGCACTCGGGCCCTAGTGACAAGCATTAAGCATAGCAAAGTCATAGCAACATCAATCTCAGAACATAATGGATACTAGGGATCAAACCCTAACAAAACTAACTCGATTACATGATAAATCTCATCCAACCCATCACCGTCCAGCAAGCCTACGATGGAATTACTCATGCACGGCGGTGAGCATCATGAAATTGGTGATGGAGGATGGTTGATGATGACGACGGCGACGAATCCCCCTCTCCGGAGCCCCGAACGGACTCCAGATCAGCCCTCCCGAGAGGTTTTAGGGCTTGGCGGCGGCTCCGTATCGTAAAACGCGATGATTTCTTCTCCCTGATTTTTTTCTCTCCGAAAGCAAATATATAGAGTTGGAGTTGGCGTCGGAGGGCATCCAGGGGGCCCACAAGGTAGGGGGCGCGCCCCCACCCTCGTGAGAAGGGTGTGGGCCCCCTGGTCTTCATCTTTGGCGAGGATTTATTATTATTTTTTCTAAGATGTTCCGTGGAGTTTCAGGTCATTCCAAGAATATTTGTTTTCTGCACATAAAACAACATCATGGCAATTCTGCTGAAAACAACATCAGTCCGGGTTAGTTCCATTCAAATCATACAAGTTAGAGTCCAAAACAAGGGCAAAAGTGTTTGGAAAAGTAGATACGACGGAGACGTATCAACTCCCCCAAGCTTAAACCCTTGCTTTGTCCTCAAGCAATTCAGTTGAAAAACTAAAAGAAAGAAAGAAAGAAAAACTTTTACAAACTCTGTTTGCTCTTGTTGTTGTAACTATGTCAAGCCAGCATTCAAGTTTTCAGCATAGATCATAACTAACCACATTTGCAATAATTCTCAGGTCTCATAATTACTCATATCAATAGCATAATCAACTAGCAAGTTATAATAATAAATCTCGGATGACAACACTTTCTTGAAACAATCATAATATGATATAACAAGATGGTATCTCGCTAGCCCTTTCTGAGACCGCAAAACATAAATGCCGAGCACCTTTAAAGATCAAGGACTGACTAGACATTGTAATTCATGGTAAAAGAGATCCAATCATAGTCGTACCCAATATAAATTAACAATGATGAATGCAAATGACGGCTGTGCTCTCCAGCTAGTGCTTTTTAATAAGAGGGTGATGACTCAACATAAAAGTAAATGGATAGGCCCTTCGCAGAGGGAAGCATGGATTTGTAGAGGTGCCAGAGCTCAGTTTTGAAATAGAGATAAATTGTATTTCGAGCGGTATACTTTCATTGTCAACGTAACAACTAAGAGATGACGATATCTTCCATGCTAAACACGTTATAGGTGGTTCCCAAACAGAATGGTAAAGTTTATACTCCCCCTCCACCAACAAGCATCAATCCATGGCTTGCTCGAAACAACGAGTGCCTCCAACATACATCAGGTCCTAGGGGGAGTTTTGTTTGCAATTAATTTTGATTTAGTTTGCATAAAGCATAGGACTGGCATCCCGGTGACCAGCCATTTTCTCGTGAGTGAGGAGCGGAGTCCACTCCTCTTGAGAATAACCCGCCTAACACGGAAGATAAGGACAACCTTGGTTGATACATGAGCTATTCGAGCATACAAAACAGAATGTTTATTTGAAGGTTTAGAGTTTGGCACATACAAATTTACTTGGAACAGCAGGTAGATACCGCATATAGGAAGGTATGGTGGACTCATCTGGAGTAACTTTGGGGTTTAAGGGATTGGATGCACAAGCAGTATTCCCGCTTAGTATAGGTGAAGGCTAGCAAAAGACTGGGAAGCGACCAACTAGAGAGCGACAACAGCCATGTACATGTATTAAAATTAATAAACATTGGATGCAAGCATGAGTAGGATATAATCCACCATGAACATAAATATCGTGAAGGCTATGTTGATTTATTTCAACTACATGCATGAACATGTGCCAAGTCAAGTCACTTAAATCATTCAAAGGAGGATACCATCCCATCATACCACATCATAACCATCTCAATAGCATGTTGGCACACGAGGTAAATCATTATAACTCATAGCTAATCAAGCATGGCACAAGCAACTATGATCTCTAATTGTCATTGCAAACATGTTTATTCATAATAAGCTGAATCAAGAACAAGGGACTCATCATATTTACAAAAACAAAAGAGGTCGAGTTCATACCAGCTTTTCTCATCTCAGTCAGTCCGTCATATATCATCATAATTGCCTTTCACTTGCACGACCGAACGGTGTGAATAATAATAAAAGTGTACGTGCATTGGACTAAGTTGGAATCTGCGAGCATTCAATAAACAGGAGAAGACAAGGCAATATGGGCTCTTTGTTAAATCAACAGTAATGCATATAAGAGCCACTTCAATAATTTAATTATGGTCTTCTCCTACTGACCCCCAAAGATAAGAAAAAAAATAAAACTATTTACACGGGCAAACTCCCAACAAGCAAAAGAAGAACGGGAAATATTTTTGGGTTTTCTTTTTAATTATTACTACTACAGCAGAAAAATAAACTACTACTAATTTTTTTTGGTTTTTCTTAAGGTTTAACAAACACACAAGAAGAAAGTAGGAAAAAGAAAATAAACTAGCATGGATATTACAGTGAAAAAGTATGAGCACCGACATCTAGTAATGAGTGTGTGTGAACATAAATGTAATGTCGGTGAGAAATACGTACTCCCCCAAGCTTAGGCTTTTGGCCTAAGTTGGTCTATGGCCACGGCTGGCCTGACGGATATCCATAAGAATAGTTGTTGGGGTCGTACTGTGATGAGGAAGAAGAAGGCTCCGATTGCCACTGGCTGGCAATCATCTCCGGATCCCACTGATAGTTAGACTGTCGTGAAGGATCAAATTATGGTTCCGGTTCTGGCTCCTCAGCTGGTGCAGGGTTCCAGTAGGCGTGAATAGCTGTCAACGGAACAAGGTACGTGCCTGCAGTCAAATCAAACAAAGAAGGAGCAGGCGGGATAATAGTCTCAGGATGATGTTTGTTAAAGAACAATTGATATTTAAGCTCTCCTGCCCTATTCTTAACAATAAAACCGTGTGCCACCATACTTTTATAATCTAGATAAACATGGGGTAGCACCATGTCTTCATTCTCAGCATGCCTAATAGGTATGTTAAAATGTGCAGCTAGACGTGTAGCATAGATGCATCCAAAGATGGGACCCTTAGTACGGTTCAAACTTAACCGTCTAGCAATAATACCGCCCATACTAAAAGTGTTATCACTGTATAAACCATGGTGCAGAATAATTATATCAGGGATACTAAGGTTTCCACAGTTTCCGCGTCCAATTAAACAACAATTAGCAAATAATGCAAAGTAACGTAAAATAGGAAAATGTATGCTAGTGATTCGTGCATCGAAAACCTTCCTAGTTTCTCCTATAGTGATAGTATCAATAAACCCAGCCACATCATCATGATGTGGTTCTTCTGTCTTGCCCTCAAAAGGGACTAAACAAATCCGACATAAATCATAAAGTGACATCTCCTTATGCTCATCATATAAATGAAACTCCACCGTAGGTGGTGAGTTCCTAGAATGAAAATGAAAGTTTTGCACAAAGGTATTTGTGAGTAAGAGATACTGATCGCATTGGTCGTGGAGGAAAGCGGTGAGGCCTGCATTGTGAGCCAATTCATGAAAATCTTCATAGATACCGGCTGCTCTCAAGAAATCATCAGAAGGCCATTCACACGCCTGAATCTCTGTGGTGCGCGGCAAATTATACTTAGGCTTCGGTGCCTTTTCCTTCGAGATTTGGCTCGATGAGCCCCTCAAAAATCTCCTCATTATTTTTCTGAAATAATCTGAAATTCTTAGTAACTGCAAACAAAAGTGAACCAACTTCAATAAAACTGATAGCAACTACTCCTACAAGTTCCTAGAGCCTATATCAAGCATTAGAACTACTTGGAACCATATAAATTTGACATGCAAGCTCAAGAACATGGTCACCCATGCAACACAAATTTGCAAAGAATTAAACACTAGAACAAAAACTAATTGGACCAATGGAGGAGTCACATACCAAGGAACAATCTCCCCAAGAAGTTTTGTGAGAGGTGCTTTGAGCAAGGAGATCGAAAATCACAGCAAAAGTGGCTGGAACTCATGCTTGAGTTGGTTTTTCGGGGTTGTGTGAGACAGAGGAAGAAGATGGGTGCTGGCATAAGTGGAGGAGGGCCACCGTGGGCCCACGAGGCAGGGGGGCGCGCCCTAGAGGGGGGGGGGGCACCACCCTCGTAGCCAGGTGGCAGCTCCTCCCGCGGTAATTTTTGCACAGTAAATCCTCAAATATTCCCGAAAAAATCATATTAAATTGGCATGGCATTCTGAGGACTTTTATTTTCAGGATATTTTTATATTGCATGGATAAGTTAGGAAACAGACAGAAAAATACTATTTTTACTTTATTTCTACTAATTAACAGAAAGTATAGCGAGGGTACAGAAGGTTGTGCTTCTAGTTTCATCCATCTCATGCTCATCAGAAAGAATCCACTAACAAGGTTGATCAAGTCTTGTTAACAAACTCGTTCCGATAATCATGAAACCGGAGAAATTTCGAATAACACTTAGTTACCTCAACGGGGATATGCACATCCCCAATAATAAGTATATCATATTTCTTTTTGACAGTAGGAAGAGAAAATTCAAAACCTCCAATTATAATCGATGGAATTTTTCCAATGGAGTTGATACTATGAGCTTGAGGTTGTTTCCTCGGAAAGTGTACCATATGCTCATTACCATTAACATGAAAAGTGACATTGCCTTTGTTGCAATCAATAACAGCCCCTGCAGTATTAGGAAAAGGTCTTCCAAGAATAATAGACATACTATCATCCTCGGGAATATCAATAATAACAAAGTCCGTTAAAATAGTAACGTTTGCAACCACAACAGGCACATCCTCACACATACCGACATGTATAGCAGTTGATTTATCAGCCATTTGCAAAGATATTTCAGTAGGTGTCAGCTTATTCAAGTCAAGTCTATGATATAAAGAGAGAGGCATAACACTAACATCGGCTCCAAGATCACATAAAGCAGTTTTAATATAATTTCTTTTAATGGAGCAAGGTATAGTAGGTACTCCGGGATCTCCAAGTTTCTTTGGTATGCCACCCTTAAAAGTATAATTAGCAAGCATGGTGGAAATCTCAGCTTCTGGTATCTTTCTTTTATTAGTAATGATATCCTTCATATATCTAGCATAAGGATTTGTTTTGAGCACATCAGTTAATCGCATACGCAAAAAGATAGGCCTAATCATTTCAGCAAAGCGCTCAAAATCCTCATCATCCTTTTTCTTGGATGGTTTCGGAGGAAAAGGAATGGGTTTCTAAACCCAAGGTTCCCTTTCTTTACCATGTTTCCTAGCAACAAAGTCTCTTTTATCATAACATTGATTCTTTGATTGTGGGTTATCAAGATCAACAGCAGGTTCAACTTCTACATCATTATCATTACTAGGTTGAGCATCATCATGAACATCATTATCAATATTTTCATTAGGTTCATGTTCATTACCAGATTGTGTTTCAGCATCATACATAGATATATCATTTGGATTATCAGGTGGTTCAGCAATAGGTTCACTAGAAGTTTGCACAGTTCTATCATTTTTCTTCTTCTTCTTTTTAGAAGAACTAGGAACATCAATATTATTTTTTTGAGAATCTTGCTCGATTCTCTTAGGGTGGCCTTCAGGATACAAAGGTTCCTGAGTCATTCTACCAATTCTAGTAGCCACTCTAACAGCATAATCATTTTTCTTACTATTCATTTCATCAAGCACTTCTTTTTGAGCCTTAAGTACTTGTTCTACTTCACCCGCAAAAAAAGGTACTTGTTCTACTTGAGTGGTAACCATAGAAGCATGTTTGCTAACAAGTTTAAGTTCACCTTTAATATTAGCCATATAATCACCCAAGCGTCTAATCATATAAGCATTTTCTTTTAATTGTCTACCAAAATAAGAATTGAAGTCGTCTTGCTTAAACATAAAGTTATCAAACTCATCCAAGCACTGACTAGCAATTTTAGTAGGAGGGACTTCAGCTTTATCATATCTATAGAGAGAATTTACCTTTACTACCTGTGTCGGGATATCGGGATCAGGAGGTTCTTCAGTAAAAAAAGAATTGAGATCATATGTTTCTTCAACGGGTGGTATATTAAGACCATTCAATAGGAGGTAAATTCTTAACGTCTTCAGCTTTAATACCTTTCTCTTTCATAGATTTCTTTGCCTCTTGCATATCTTCGGGGCTGAGGAATAGAACATCTCTCTTCTTCGGAGTTGGTTTAAGAATAGGCTCAGTAATTGCAGCAGGACTTGGCTCAAGAGGTGGCTCAGGAGGTGCCCAATTATTTTCAGTTGTCAACATATTATTCAATAGAATTTCAGCTTCATCCGGTGTTCTTTCCCTGAAAAGAGAACCAGCACAACTATCCAGGTTATCTCTGGAAGCATCGGTTAGTCCATTATGAAAGATACCAAGTATTTCGGGTTTCTTCAGAGGATGATCAGGCAAAGCATTAAGTAACTTGAGGAGCCTCCCCCAAGCTTGTGGGAGACTCTCTTCTTTAATTTGCACGAAGTTGTATATTTCCCTCAAAGCAGCTTGTTTCTTATGAGCAGGGAAATATTTAGCAGAGAAGTAATAAATCATATCCTGGGGACTACGCACACAACCAGGATCAAGAAAATTAAACCATATCTTAGCATCACCCTTTAATAAGAACGGAAATATTTTGAGTATATAGAAGTAACGCGATCTCTCATCATTAGTGAACAGGGCAGCTATATCATTTAACTTAGTAAGATGTGCCACAACAGTTTTAGATTCATAGCCATAAAACGGATCAGATTCAACCAAAGTAATTATATCAGGATCAATAGAGAATTCATAATCCTTATCAGGAACACAAATAGGTGAAGTAGCAAAAGCAGGGTCGGGTTTCATTTTATCTCTAAGCGATTCTTTGTTCCATTTAACTAATAACCTCTTAAGCTCATATCTACCTCTGCAAGCTAAAATAGCGGAAGAAGATTCCATATCAAAAACATAGCCCTCAGGAATAACAGTTATATTTTCATCATCACTATCATCATCATATTCAGATTCAATAATTTCTTTTTCTCTAGCCCTAGCAATTTGTTCATCAAGAAATTCACCAAGGGGCACAGTAGTATCAGGCATAGAAGCAGTTTGATCATAAGTATCATGCATAGCAGAAGTGGCATCATCAATAACACGCGACATATCAGAACAAATAGCAGAAGCAGGTGTAGGTGTCGCAAACTTACTCATAACAGAAGGTGAATCAAGTGCAAAGCTAGATGGCAGTTCCTTACCTCCCCTCGTAGTTGAGGGATAGATCTTGGTTTTTGGATCTCTCAAGTTCTTCATAATGATAAGCAGATATAAATCCCAAGTGACTCAAAGAATAGAGCTATGCTCCCCGGCAACGGCGCCAGAAATTAGTCTTGATAACCCACAAGTATAGGGGATCGCAACAGCTTTCGAGGGTAGAGTATTCAACCCAAATTTATTGATTCGACACAAGGAGAGCCAAAGAATATTCTCAAGTATTAGCAGCTGAGTTGTCAATTCAACCACACCTGGAAACTTAGTATCGGCAGCAAGTGTTTAGTAGCAAAGTAATATGATAGTGGTGGTAGCAGCAACAAAAGTAAAGACAGCAAAAGTAATGTTTTTGGTATTTTGTAGTGATTGTAACAGTAGCAGTGGAAAAGTAAATAAGCGTAAACCAGTTTATGGAAAACTCGTAGGCACCGGATCAGTGATGGATAATTAACCCGGATGCGGTTCATCATGTAACAGTCGTAACATAGGGTGACACAGAACTAGCTCCAATTCATCAATGTAATGTAGGCCTGTATTCCATATATAGTCATATGTGCTTATGGAAAAGAACTTGCATGACATCTTTTGTCCTACCCTCCCGTGGCAGCGGGGTCCTATTGGAAACTAAGGGATATTAAGGCCTCCTTTTAATAGAGAACCGGAACAAAGCATTAGCACATAGTGAATACATGAACTCCTCAAACTATGATCATCACCGGGAGTGGTCCCGATTATTGTCACTTCGGGGTTGCCAGATCATAACACATAGTAGGTGACTATAGACTTGCAAGATAGGATCAAGAACTCACATATATTCATGAAAACATAATAGGTTCAGATCTGAAATCATGGCACTCGGGCCCTAGTGACAAGCATTAAGCATAGCAAAGTCATAACAACATCAATCTCAGAACATAATGGATACTAGGGATCAAACCCTAACAAAACTAACTCGATTCAATGATAAATCTCATCCAACCCATCACCGTCTAGCAAGCCTACGATGGAATTACTCACGCACGGCGGTGAGCATCATGAAATTGGTGATGGAGGATGGTTGATGATGACGACGGCGACGAATCCCCCTCTCCGGAGCCCCGAACGGACTCCAGATCAGCCCTCCCGAGAGGTTTTAGGGCTTGGCGGCGGCTCCGTATCGTAAAATGCGATGATTTCTTCTCCCTAATTTTTTCTCTCTGAAAGCAAATATATAGAGTTGGAGTTGGCGTCGGAGGGCATCCAGGGGGGCCATGAGGTAGGGGGCGTTCCCTAGGGGGGGGGGGCGCCCCCCACCCTCGTGAGAAGGGTGTGGTCCCCCTGGTCTTCATTTTTGGCGAGGATTTTTTATTATTTTTTCTAAGATGTTCCGTGGAGTTTCAGGTCATTCCGAGAATATTTGTTTTCTGCACATAAAACAACATCATGGCAATTCTGCTGAAAACAGCGTCAGTCCGGGTTAGTTCCATTCAAATCATATAAGTTAGAGTCCAAAACAAGGGCAAAAGTGTTTGGAAAAGTAGATACGACGGAGACGTATCATATGACAACTTGATAGTTTAGTGCACCATGCTTTACGGCTTAGAACCGGGATTTCAAAAACGTTTTGAACTCCATGGAGCATATGAGATGTTCCGAGAGCTGAAATTGGTATTTCAGAGTCATGCTCATGTCAAGAGGTATAAGGCCTCTGACAAAGTACTTTGCCTACAAGATGGAGGAGAATAGCTCAACCAATAAGCATGTGCTCAGAATGTCTGAGTGCTACAATCACTTGAATCAAGTGGGAGTTATTCTTCCAGATAGGATAGTGATTGACAGTTCTCTAGTCACTATCGCCAAGTTACTGGAACTTCGTGATGAACTATAATATGCAAGGGATGATGAAAACAATTCCCGAGCTCTTCGTGATGCTGAAATCAGCGAAGGTAGAAATCAAGAAAAGCATCAAGTGTTGATGGTTGACAAGACCACTAGTTTCAAGTAAAAAGGCAAGGGAAAGAAAGGGAACTTCAAGAAGAATGGCAAGCAAGTTACCACTCCCGTGAAGAAGCCCAAAGCTAGACCTAAGTCTGAAACTGAGTGCTTATACTGCAAAGGGAATGGTCACTGGAAGCGGAACTACCCCAAATACTTGGCGGATAAGAAGAATGGCAAAGTGAACAAAAGTATATTTGATATACATGTTATTGATTTGTACTTTACTAGTGTTCATAGTAACCCCAGGGTATTTGATACTAGTTTAGTTGCTATGATTAGTAACTTGAAACATGAGTTACAAAATGAACAGAAACTAGTTGAGGGCGAGGTGACGATGTGTGTTGGAAGTGATTCCAAGGTTGATAAGATCACCATCGCACACTCCCTTTACCTTCAGGATTAGTGTTGAACCTAAAATAAATGTTATTTGCTGTTTGCGTTGAGCATAATATGATTGGATCATGTTTATTGCAATATGGTTATTCATTTAAGTCAAAGAATAATTGTTATTCTGTTTACATGAATAAAACCTTTTTGTGGTCATACACCCAAGGTGAATGGTTTATTGAATCTTGATCGTAGTGATACACATATTCATAATATTGAAGCCAAAAGATGCAAAGTTAATAATGATAGTGCAACTTATTTGTGGCACCACCGTTTAGGTGATATTGGTGTAAAGTGCATGAAGAAACTCCATGCTAATGGGCTTTTGGAATCACTTGATTATGAATCACTTGATGCTTGCAAAAAGATGACTAAAACTCTGTTCTCCGAAACAATGGATCGAGCAACAGACTTATTGGAAATAATACATACCGATGTATGTGGTCCGATGAGTGTTGAGGCTCGCGGCGGGTATCGTTATTTTCTAACCTTCACAGATGATTTGAGCAAATATGAGTATATCTAATTAATAAAACACAAGTCTGAAACATTTGAAAAGTTCAAAGAATTTCAGAGTGAATTGGAGAATCATCGTAACAAGAAAATAAAGTTTTTCTACGATCTAATCGCGGAGACGAAATATTTGAGTTACGAGTTTGGCCTTCAGTTGAAACAATGTCGAATAGTTTCGCAACTCATGCCACGTGGAACACCACAGCGTAATGGTGTGCCCGAACGTCGTAACCGTACTTCATTAGATATGGTGCGATCTATGATGTCTCTTACCGATTTACCACTATCGTTTTGGGGTTATGCATTGGAGACAACTGCATTCACGTTAAATAGGGCACCATCTAAAAATCCGTTGAGATGACACCGTATGAACTGTGGTTTAGCAAGAAACCTAAGCTGTCGTTTCTTAAAGTTTGGGGTTGCGATGCTTATGTGAAAAAGTTTCAACCTGATAAGCCCAAACCCAAATCGGAGAAGTGCGTCTTCATAGGATACCCAAAAGAAACTGTTGGGTACACCTTCTATCACAGATCCGAAGGCAAGATCTTTGTTACTAAGAGTGGATCCTTTCTAGAGAAGGAGTTTCTCTCGAAAGAAGTGAGTGGGAGGAAAGTATAACTTGGTGAGATAATTGTACCTTCTCCCGAATTGGAAAGTAGTTCATCACATAAATCAGTTCCAGTGATGCCTACACCAATTAGTGAGGAAGTTAATGATGATCATCATGAAACTTTAGATCAAGTTACTACCGAACCTCGTAGGTCAACCAGAGTACGTTCCGCATCAGAGTGGTACGGCAATCCTGTTCTGGAAGTCATGTTACTAGACCATGAGGTAGCGATGATGAGCCCAGATTCCGCGAAATGGCTTAAGGCCATGAAACGTGAGATGGGATCCACGTATGAGAACAAAGTATGGACTTTGATTGACTCTCCCGATGATCGGTGAGCCATTCAGAATAAATGGAACTTCAAGAGGAAGACGGACGCTGATAGTAGTGTTACTATCTACAAAGCTTGAATTGTCGCAAAAAGGTTTTCGGCAAGTTTAAGGTGTTGACTACGATGAGATTTTCTCACTCGTATCGATGCTTAAAAGACTGTCTGAATCATGTTAGCAGTTGCCGCATTGTATGAAATCTGGCAAATGGATATCAAAACTACATTCCTTAATGGATTTATTAAATAAGAGTTGTATATGATGCAACCAGAAGGATTTTTCAATCCTAAAAGGTGCTAACAAAGTGTGCAAGCTCCAGCGATCCATCTATGGACTGGTGCAAGCATCTCGGATTTGGAATATACGCTTTGATGAGTTGATCAAAGCATATAGTTTTATACAGACTTTTGGAGAAGCCATTATTTACAAGAAAGTGAGTGGGAGCTCTATAGCATTTCTGATATTATATGTGGATGACATATTGTTGATCAGAAATGATACTGAATTTCTGGATAGCATAAAAGGATACTTGAATAAGAATTTTTCAATGAAAGACCTCGGTGAAGCTGCTTACATATTGGGCATGAAGATCTATAGAGATAGATCAAGATGCTTGATAAATTTTTTCAATAAGTACATACCTTAACAAGTTTTTGAAGTAGTTCAAAATGAAACAGTCAAAGAAGAAGTTCTTACCTGTATTGCAAGGTGTAAAGTGGAGTAAGACTCAAAACACAACAACGACAAAAAATAGAAAGAGAATGAAAGTCATTCCCTATGCCTCAACCATAGGTTCTATAAAGTATGATATGCTGTGTACCAAACCTATTGTGTACCTTGCCATGAGTTTGGCAAGGGGGTACGATATTGATCCAGGAGCGGATCACTTGACAATGGTCAAAATTATCCTTAGAAGACTAAGGAGATATTTCTCGGTTATGGAGGTGATAAAGAGTTCATCGTAAAGATTTACGCCGGTGCAAGCTTTTGCACCGATCCGAATGACTCTGAATCTCAATCTGGATATATATTGAAAGTGGGAGCAATTAGCTAGAGTAGCTCCATGCAGAGCATTGTAGACATAGAAAAATTGCAAAATACACACGACTCTGAATGTGACAGACCCATTGACTAAGCTTCTCTCACAAGCAAAACATGATCGCACCTTAGTACTCTTTGGGTGTTAATCACATAGCGATGTGAACTAGATTATTGACTCTAGTAAAACCCTTTGGGTATTAGTCACATGGTGATGTGAACTAATCACATGGTGATGTGAACTATTGGTGTTAAATCACATGGCGATGTGAACTAGATTATTGACTCTAGTGCAAGTGGGTGACTGAAAGAAATATGCCCTAGAGGCAATAATAAAGTTGTTATTTATATTTCCTTATGTCATGATGAATGTTTATTATTCATGCTAGAATTGTATTAACCAGAAACTTAGTACATGTGTGAATACATAGACAAATAGAGTGTCACTAGTATGCCTCTACTTGACTAGCTCGTTAATCAAAGATGGTTAAGTTTCCTAGCCATAGACATGAGTTGTCATTTGATGAACGGGATCCCATCATTAGAGATTGAGGTGATTGACATGACCCATCCGTTATCTTAGCACTATGATCATTTAGTTTATTACTATTGCTTTCTCCATAACTTATACATGTTCCTATGACTATGAGGTTATGCAACTCCCGAATACCGGAGGAACACTTAGTGTGCTATCAAACGTCACAACATAACTGGGTGATTATAAAGATGCTCTACAGGTGTTTCCAATGGTGTTTGTTGAGTTGGCATAGATTGAGATTAGGATTTGTCACTCTGATTGTTGGAGAGGTATCTCTGGGCCCTCTCGGTAATGCACATCACTATAAGCCTTGCAAGCAATGTGACTAATAAGTTAGTTACGGGATGTTGCATTACGGAACGAGTAAAGAGACTTGCCTGTGATGAGATTGAACTAGGTATGATGATACCGACGATCGAATCTCGGGCGAGTAACATACCGATGACAAAGGGAACAACGTATGTTGGTATGCGGTTTGACAGATAAAGATCTTCGTAGAATATGTAGGAACCAATATGAGCATCCAGGTTCCGCTATTGGTTATTGACCGGAGACGAGTCTCGTTTATGTCTACATACTTCTCGAACCCGTAGGGTCTACATTCTTAACATTCGATGATGATCGGTATTATGAGTTTATGTATTTTGATGCACCGAAGGTAGTTCCGAGTCCCGGATGAGATCACAGACATGACGAGGAGTCTCGAAATGGTCGAGACATAAAGATTGATATATTGGATGACTATATTCGGATACCGGAATGGTTCCGAGGTGTATCGCGTATTTATCAGAGTGCGGAAGGGTTATCGGAACCACCGGGGAAGTTATGGGCCTTATTGGACCTTAAGGGAGATAGAGAGGGAGCAGCCAAGGGCTAGCCGCGTGCCCCCATGGGCCTAGTCCAAATTGGACTACAGGGAGGGGTGGCGCCCCCTCCTTCCTTCTCCTTCCCCTCTCCTTCCTTCTTCTCCTAGTAGGACTAGGAAAGGGGGGGGTCCAACTCCTACTAGGAGTAGGATTGCCCCCCTTGGGCGCGCCCTATAGGGCCGACCGGCCTCCCCCTTGCTCCTTTATATACAAGGGCAGGGGGCACCCTAGAACACATAAGTTGACAGTTGTTTTAGCCGTGTGCGGTGCCCCCCTCCACAAAAACACACCTCGATCATATTGTCGTAGTGCTTAGGCGAAGCCCTGTGTCAGTAACTTCATCATCACCGTCACCACGCCGTTGTGCTGGTGAAACTCTACCTCGGCCCCAACTGGATCTATAGTTCAAGGGATGTCACTGAGCTAAACGTGTGCAGATCGCGGAGGTGTCGTGCGTTCGGTACTTGATCGGTTGGATCGCGAAGACGTTCGACAACATCAACCACATTACTTAAACGCTTCCGCTTTCGGTCTACAAGGGTACGCAGACACATTCTCCCCTCTCGTTGCTATGCATCTCCTAGATAGATCTTGCGTGATTGTTGGCAAAATTTTGAAATACTGCATTCCCCAATAAATGAAACTTTAGATTTGTACCTGACTAATTACTATTGTGGATTTCCTAATCTTCATGTTTGCATTTAATTCTTTCCTGAAGGTCCCATTTTAATTCAATAGGTGTATTCATAAAGGAACCAGTAGAAGAAGTATCGAGTATTGATTGACCAGTATGAGAAAGTCAAGCATAAAAGTTTTATATAATTGTTTCTATTGAGAGCTCATGATTGGGGCATGTGCGCATCATATATTTAAGCCTCTGCGAGCTTGAACCAAATGCATAGTATAAAACTTCTGGTGAATTTCCAGCTTTAACCGGTTCCAGTCCCATGCTCCAGTACCATCCAATAGCCTATACCATGTCAATGCCTTTTGCCCCTAAGATAAAGGGAATACTTTATTCTTAACTCCATCCTCGGATAAACCTTCAAGCTTAACAATCCACATATTTCATCTATATAGACCAAGTGCATATCAGGATATATTGTTCTACATCTCCTGCATAAGGATTAGCTAGCAGTTTCTCTAACATACCCGAAGGAATTTCATAATAAATATTTTCAGTAGGTTCATTAGGTTGACGAGCAAATCTTATTGCTTCCGTCCGAGGTGAAGATACCCCGAACAAGACCCTCAAAGGATTATTTTCCATAGTGAGAAGCGACAATAAATTTCAGCACATAATAAAAATGTTTCCTTACCAAAGGCGATTCACTCCCCGACAATCATGTCAGGAAAGGATCTTGATGACCCATAAGTATTGGGGATCAATCATAGTCCTTTCCATAAGTAAGAGTGTCGAACCCAACGAGGAGCAGAAGTAAATGATAAGCGGTTTTCAGTAAGATATTCTCTGCAGGTACTGTAAGTAACGGTAACAAATAGTTTTATACCAAGATAATTCGTAACAAGTAGCAAGTAAGAATAGTAGCAATGGTGCATCAAGGTGGCCCAATCCTTTTTATAGCAAAGGACAAGTTGGAAAGTTCTCTTATATAAAGCAAAGTGTTCTCGAGGACACATGATAATTGTCATCTAGTCACGTTCATCATGTTTAGTTGATTTGTGTTCGCTACTTTGATAAGTTGATATATGGGTGGACTTGTGTTAGGGTGTTATTCTTACTTGAACAAACCACCCTCTTATGATTACCCCCTCTCGAAAGCACCTGGAACTACGAAAGAAGAATTAAGATAAATCTAACCATAGCATGAAATATATGGATCCAAATCAGCCCCTTACGGAATAACACATAAACTAGATTTTAAGCTTTTGTCACTCTCGCAACCCATCATCTACTTATTGCTCCCCAATGCCTTTCCTTAGGCCCAAGTATTGTGAAGTGTCATGTAGTCGACGTTCAGATAACGCCACTAAACGAAGAACAACATACACATCATCAAAATATCAAACGAATACCATCTTCATATGATTACTTATAACAAGACTTCTCTCATGTTCTCGAGAACAAAAGTAAATACTCACAAATCATATTCATGTCCAAGATGAGAGGTGTATTGAATATTCTTGAGGACCTGAACATATAATCTTCCATCAAATAAACCAACTAGCATCAACTACAAGATGTCGATACTACTAGCAACCCACATGTACCAATCAGAAATTTTAGAACAAAGGTTGAATATAAAAGATGAACTAGGATTTGAGATGAGATGGTGCTGGTGAACATGTTATTGAAGATTGGTCCTCCTATGATGAGGGGAGTGTTGGTGATGTCGATGGCTTCAATTTTCCCCTCTCGGAGGGAAGTATCCCCGACGAAATCGCTCCGCTCGAGAGCAAAAGTGCTCTTGCTCAGGTTCCGCCTCGAGACGGCGGGGCTTCATCCCGAAAGTTCTCCTCTAATTTTTTTCTAGGGCAAAGCCCTTCATATAGTAGAAGATATGCACCGGAGAGTTGCTGTGGGCCCCACAAGGCATTAGGGCGCGCCCTGTTGCCTTGTGGGAAAATGTGGCCCCCTCTGCCCCCCTCTGGTATTTCTTTGTTCCCGTATTTTTATATATTCAATAAAAAATCTCTGTGAAGTTTCAGGTCATTTGGAGCTTCATAAAATAGCTATCTCTGCTGTAGCTCTTTTATGTCCAAAATTACAGCTACCGATAATTCCCCTCTCCATGTAAATCTTGCAAATTAAGAGATAAAATACATAAGAATTGCATTATAAAATGGAATAATGACCAAAAATATTATAAATAACAGTAAGAAACATGATGCAAATGGAGGTATCAATCATTCTGCGGCTTGAAGAACTAGGAGGGTCGCAGTTACTATCGAAGGGCAGCTCACCTCCTAGGCCTGCCGCCTACCGTGACAAAGAGGGTTACGGATCGTACCCAAGGGCAATGTTCCACCGAGAGAACCCATACACCTGTTCTTGGCCACCCACGGACCACCATCACTAAAGGATATACAAGGATACAAACCTCAAACAACATTGAAGAACATCGAACACGGAGACCTCACCATCACGACCATGAACATTCCTGAGAGGAAGTCAACCAATGGGACAACGAGGACCAAATAATATAGTTGGCCCGCCGCCACATAGCACTTCCTCCACGGCCGCTACCAGACAACCTTAGAAATGTGATCTTGTACTGAATGTCGTCACTCTTACGACCATCTTGGGGTTTCCCCCATTTTATGAAATAAACCGGCTGGTGTAAGCACATCCTGCCAAACCAACAATTTTTGGGATAATTCAGACAGGGAACGAACTGGGACTGGGAGTGGGAGATGACTGTGATTTCTGTCCTGATCTAAGCACATGCATATTCCCACCTCAGCAGGTTGTTGCGCCCATCCTATCCCGGACAAGAAGAAGAAGAAGAAGAAGAAGAAGAACTGAAGAAGATCCTTCCACTTCCAGCTGGGTGCTGAAGCGACACCGCAGCTGCTGTAGTTTTCTACTCCTGAATATGTGCTGCTGCTGTAAATTTTGGGATCTGAACTTCAGACTTGGGACTGACTGTGATCTCTGTCCTAACTCTGCAAATATTTCCGTTGAGGAAGAGATCCTTCCAGCCTGTCTTGCTTCGTGCTGAAGCAATGACGACGACACAACTTCCATTTCCTTGACCAAATTTCAGTTAGTTACCGCAGACCATTCATCCAGGCATTCAGCGATATGTTCTGTAATCAGCGATATGGGTCTGCATGCAAGTGGGGCGACGGACAGAGACCTGACTTGTATGTACTTCTCATCGAGACCACTCTAGCTGTAGCTGACGAGAGGATGAGAAAAGGGCCCGTGCGTTATGCACTGCTCTACTAGCACCATCACCTGTGTCTGAACTCTGAACTACACCTTATTCGAAATAGATACAAGCATACTATTAAAATTTTGAGCAGCACATTTAGTGATTTTTGGGATTTGAAGCTATGATATTTCTATATAATATATTTCTGTAACTTGCAGGATAGGTGCTTTGCCGATTTCATTAAGAGAGAACAATAAATATAAAGTGGCCCGGCTTATAAGGAAAATTAGGCCGAAAACCACAAGAAAAAAGGAAAAAAGAAACAATCAACAACAACCCGAACAGTACACCTTCAACTAGCATGACATCTCCCCGGAGCGATTGTAAGAAGAGCTTCGAAAACTCCTTCAAGAAGAAAAGCAACACCCGCAAACGCCATCGTCACCGGCATCGACCCTAAGCGAATATAAGGTTTCGCCCAAACCAGCTCACGACCCATCCACCAAACCCTTGGAAAGGTTCAGCCTCTCCAGCAGCCCCCAATGCCGCTCTCTACGCCAATCAGCCCAACCCAGTGGTGAGGATGAACTCTTCGACAGTGTCACCAAGGAGAAGAACGACTCCCACATGCGCCATCATCGCCGTCATTGACCCCCATCGAAGAAACAAGCTTTCGCCCAGAGCCAATAGCTTCACCACCTCTACAGACAGCAGGGAGGGAGCGAAAACATGTTTTAGAGCCTATGCATCCGGGTACTCCTTATCCAACAACTCATTCCTGCATCACGATTCGTGCAAATAATTTTCTCTTTTTTGTTTCTCTCATATAGAACATGTATTTGTACTTCAACTTTGCAGCACAACAAAGCTTTCTATGTAGAATGTGGGATAAAACTTACAGATTTTTTGGTCCAACATAAATATACAAAATGAGATTTATTTGATTAAAAAAATCTTATTTTTCATATTTATGTCGGACAAAAAAATCTGAAAGTTTTATCTCACATTCTAGTTACAAAGTTATGTTGTACTGCAAAGTTTGAAGTTCAAGACATGTTTTATATGAGAGGAACAAAAAAGAAAAAAATTCATGTAATAAGGTAGTTATGTAGCATAGATCTTAAAGCAACATTGGAGTGCTAGGATAGTGAGGCCCGGATGCATAAGTTCACAAAATCTGCATTCAGGGTAAGGTCCACCGTCTCCTTGTGCTCGCCGTCGTCTCCACCGTTGATGCCGCGCATCAGGTCCCTGGAGTAGGCCTCCATCGGCGCTACCGAAGCCACTTGGTCAGAGCGTGGCTTCCACACGGGCTGGTTCGTGACTTGGTGCTCCGGCGCTCGTCAGAGAAGAACCTGCCGGAGGGAGGGACAGGAAGAAACCAAGCACAATTAAGGCCCGACCGGTGAGCCAGCAACTCCTCCATGATACACGGCACGAAGCGAGAGAGAAACGACTTACGAGGATGGTGCAGCCGAGGAGGGAGGTGGACGCCATTGATGATGTTCGGTAATGTGCTGTTCTGCTCTGGCTCTGCTCGCCGCTGCCTCGCACGGAGAGGAAGGAGACGCTCTCCTCTCTTGCAACTGAACTAATTTGCCCTCACC